>NC_063197.1:14728982-14900742 GCF_017589495.1 Alosa alosa | reverse complement strand
CTGGTATCTTCTTTGTGTGTGTGTGTGTGTGTGTGTAGTTCCTGTATTTCTGTGTCCACATTCACATGCTGTGAATATGTGTATGTGTATTACATTGTGTATGTATTATACTTATATTGAGTATTCATGTAGTCTTACATGTCCACTGTAGTGTGTGTGTGTGTGTGTGTGTGTGTGTGTGTGGGTTTACCTGCCGGTTGCTGCGGAAGGTGTACATGTGATAGAGCACGGCGATGAGCTTCCTGTCGGGGCCGGGAACAATGAGGTCACTGTGCACCTTCAGCTCCCGCACCATCAGGTCCACCAGGAACGTGCCCAGCTGGATGACCAGCACGTTGGGCCACGGTGTGTCATCGCACAGCAGGGAGGGGCCTGCGCTCAGCTCCGCCTCCAGCTCCTCCCACCACTCCCGGGGCAACACGTTGCTGGTCTAGAGGACACAGAGGACTTCATGTGTGTGTGTGTGGGTCACGTGACCATCATATTGTACACTGTTTACATTGTCAACACCCTGAGACGCAGAATGGACTCTTTGTCCTTGAAAGGTATTGCACAAAGCGGGATTACTTGGATTTATGCTGACAACAGCATCGAACAAAACCAGTAATGGTGCAGATTTGACGGGGTTTCCAAGCTTTTATTCAGAACAATTATCTAACACAAATACCCTGGCTACCGAGATGCCCCCTGGCCTGGGGGGATATGTTCAGTCAGTGCACATTGCCGCTCATAACTATTACAAACATAGGCTTCCTAACCTTTTCATAAATCCCTACCATACCATCATTAGAAGACTTTCTGCTATACTCTGAACTTAACAACCTCTGCCGTGAGACTCTAGCACTGGCAGTAGTTACGATAAAGTCATCCATGACCACTACTAGACATAGCCTCAGGGTACGATCAGTATACCAGGAATCTTAAGAGCATTCCAGAACATCCTGGTGACATACCGGCGTGTCTTGGGCTAGTAGGCTAGTGTATGAACTATAAACCCGAGCCAGCTTGTCCACCATCTGACTGTGTGCCTTCTGACGGATGCAGAACTTATTGTAGACTCGGTTTCCCAGCTCCTTGGCAATGAACAACAGGGACTCCCCACTGGGTGGCAGGTTGGTCAGACACTAAAGAAAGAAGAGAGAGAGGAAGGGGCATCGATTAGTTGTTGGCAGCTAGGACTTACCATTTAACGGTACCAGCTAGCCATTAGTGCTTTACAATGCATACATGTAGCAGAGGAGGGAGAGCTGTCACCCAACCCGTCCTCGAACCCGGGTCTACGGGGAAACAAGCCTGTATCCTAACCAGAAGCACCAAAGAGACAGGCTCGCTAGTATGACAGTCATTGCACAGCAGTGAAAACACTCACACACACACACTTTCTACACTTTGCTAACCGTCAGCAGCTAACAGCACCTAGCAGCGATGACCTGGGGTGAAATCCGCCTCCTGGAAAAAGAGCCTCACCTGAAGCATGGCATCCACGTACTCCTTGTCCTCCAGGATGCAGAGGTAAAGGTAGAGGCTAATCTTGCCACTCTTCTGGTGACTGTGGGCCATCACCATCTTGCTCTCCCTGAAGACCTGAAGGAGAGCCTTCGCCCAGCGCTCCCGCTGTGATGCCAACAGCTCCCTCTGAAACCAACACACACAAACCCCCACAGTCAGGGGCAGACTTAAGTCAGAATCAGACTCAGTCAGCATTTCAGCACGGAGCTACTTTCTCCTGCTGTCTGGTCTGACAATCTGCCCTGTGGGCCAAAGCAGCGCAACATAAGACATGGCCTCTCACTGCAAGAGGAGGCACCCAGCAAACACACTATTGTTGATAACTGGGTCGAAGACCCAAAACAGAGGACGAGTCTGTGTGTGTGTGTGTGTGTGTGTGTGTGTGTGTGTGTGCGCGCGCATGTGTGCATATGTGTGTGTGTATATGTGTGTGTGTGTATTTGGGGGAGTGATTTCCACTTCCTTATTTTTATGCATAGCCAGGCACTGATTGGGGGGGAAGACACATTAGAATACATTACCATTCAGGACAGTGTGCTGTAAATGTTGTGCGTCCACCTGGGATCGCGCTATCGCCCCACTCAGCAGCAGAGGGGGGCGGTAAATGCCAACATAGCACCGAGCAGAGCACAGCGCTGACACAACATCGCCACTGATACTGATGACATTTCAAAACTTCAAACTTTCACACATTTTTATCTTTTTTCCCCAGCTGATATGCTGGATCAGGTAGCTAGGGATGGCACTATTGATGGATAAGTGATTGTGGGGGGTCATGTGGGTGCATGTGTAAAATGCGGACTGAGACTGTCTGTCTCTCTGTCTCTGAACGTGTGGGTGCAGTACTTAATGTGTTTGTTTGTGTGTGTGTGTTTGTGTGTGTGTGTGTGTATATATGTGTGTGAGTGAGTGTGTGTGTGTATATGTGTGTATGTGTGTATGTGTGTGTGTGTGTGTGTGTGTGTGTGTGTGTGTGTGTGTGTATATGTGTGTGAGTGAGTGTGTGTGTGTGTGAGTGAGAGAGTGATAGAGTGAGAGTGAGAGAGTGAGAGAGTGAGAGAGTGTATATATGTGTGTGAGTGAGTGTGTGCCGTTTCGCACCATCTTGACCATGTGTGGTGTGACAGGCTTGAGGGCCTCCACGGAGTCGATGGTGACAGTGCTGGCCCGCTCTATGTCCAGCTGCTGGCTGAAGCGCTGCCTCAGGTCCTCCGTGCTGAAGGCCAGCTTAGGGTATCGGGCGTCCTCCCTCTAGAACACAAAAACACAAACCGGCCAACACATTCATTTGGCTTGCACTGATACTTTGGTGTGTGGATCATCCCTTATTCTTTTTGGTTTGTACTGAAAGAGAAAGTTCACAATGGTTCCTGTTATTATGGAGGGTTGGTATAAGGATTGTTTTTAAAGACAAAAACCTAGTTAAAAATTAGTGTGCTTTACATGCTAGTGCAATGTTTGGTCTAAGGACATCTGATATAAAATGCAATGAATTACCATACCGCACAGAACTATCCACTGGCATGAAGGAAGCCACGCTGCTGAACTGCTTTGGCATGCAAGCCTGTGGTCTATGCATATATTGTTGCCAGCGACAGGGGTCAAGTCAAGAAGTAGACTTTAGGTTGGCGAAAATTGCTGACAGCTCATTTGTAAGAAGTAGCTAGCCAACCAAAGGTTTGAGAAGAGACAGGTTCTCACAAGTTCTCAGACATTATGGACAGACATTATGCTATGGCAGAATCCCATAATTGCCCTAGGTCTATACACCCAACGGGAAAAGACTGGTCTGCACGATTCGTTCAACAAAAATAAACATATGACCACTTGTAATGTGTGATTGCACACATTCACATTTCCCTGTTCCATGGTGTTGGCAAGCTTAATGTCCATGTGATTGGACTGAGCACTCTTGCGCCATCAAGAACATGCATTTGCATCCGTGTGCATGTGTGGTGTGTGTGTGTGTGTGTGTGTGTGTGTGTGTGTGTCTGTGTGAACACACATACAGTATGTATGCCGCCTGCACGTTTCCGTCCGGGCATGTGGAATAACAAGCTCAATGTAACGGCATCATGGCTTTCGGTCGGTCGGGTCAACATTCGCTGAGAAAACAGAGCGGCCGTGTCGAGAAAGAGCCTTCTAAGCCTTTAATCATCCCATTGAGCTTCTGTAAATACGTCGAGCCCTGTGGCTAATTACCCAGTGACACTCTGCAGCTCGGCTCCAGGCTGAGGGGAAAGGAGGGGGGAAAAAAGGGACTTTTTCAACAGTGGTCCACTCAGTCAAATCAACGCCACTTCACCAGCTCATTTGTACTCATGGCAAGAGACAAAAATAGGCCACGCTGTATAAATATGCATTTCAAAAACCAGGCAGCAAGGCGAAGGAGACGTGCTGAGACTTTTGTATTATTCAGATTCTGTTGTGGCCGCAGAAGAAAAGATGTAGCTACCAGTTCATGAACTTGCATGGAGGATTTGTATGGACACTGTTGGCACTGTAGCTACAAAAATATAGATATAAACTATAATCCACTGTAGAATTCGGATGTATTCACCATAACAATGATGTTATCAATGTTTAGGAATATAGACACATTGAAAATGTATGCCCTATATTAAGCATTCTTTTACATCTATCTATCCACCTATCTATCCATCGCTCTCCCTCCCTGTCTTTTTGGTTGTGTGTGTGTGTGTGTGTGTGTGTGTGTGTGTGTGTGTGTGTGTGTGTGTGTGTGTGTGTGTGTCCTCCACAGTAGAAACGAGAAGAGATCCTGACCGGATCTTATTATGCCCACACAGACACACTCTGATGGGAGCACAGTTTCCATGGGGGTCCGCTAACGGCGAATGATCCAGAACTCCAATTAATTGCCGGAGGATGCTTGAATTATGTACCACCCGCTTCACTGTGCCCAATTAAAACAAAATGAGCTTTTTGCAGTGGTATGTTGGGCCTCGGTCTGACACGCATTAAAGCGATGGCCGAGAGCCAAGAAGCAGGCGGCTCAGAGCGCGCATTATAAACACTGCGTATATCACACAAGCAGCTTGCTAAGTGGGCCGAGGTCCTCGTTAATACCTATCGGCATGCTTTCGCGTGCCTGCGTTTATTGCCGAGCGGAGGACGTTCAGGGGCCCGTGAGGACATCTGCACATTGTCAGGAGACATTGTAAAAGTGGGAGCGGAGGGTGGAGATGGAGAGTTTGTGGGGGCTTAAGTGGCCCACAGAAACAACGGTGCGAGGCGGGCTAGAGGTCTATCCACAAGCGGGCTCGGTGTGGACAGCCGCCAAAGCAAACGAAAGGTTAGGTGGCAGATAAATCAGCTGGGCAATAACAGCTGTGAGACAGCGCTGGCCAGGGATAAGACTCGGGAGGGATCTGAGGTGTGTGTGTGTGTGTGTATGGGGCTGCCTCAGAAGACTGATAAACACAGAGGCACTGAGCATCTCACTAGAACATTCCGTGCAGCCAGGAACGGGGATGAAGTGTGCGTGTATGTACGTGTGTGTGTGTGTATGTGAGAGTGTGTGTGTTGTGTACGTGCCAGTGTATGCAGCCGAGTCTGTCTGTATGTCCAGTGTGTGTGCATGCCTGCAAGTAAGTTTCCAAGTGGAAGTGAGTGAGTAAGTGAGTGTGTGTGTGTGTGTGTGTGTGTGTGTGTGTGTGACTGAGTGACTGTGTGTGTATTTAGATCTGGTGTGCATGTGTAAAAGCACGTCAGCTGTCAGTGTGACCCAGGCCAGTAAAGGTCAACAGTAGGAGCATTGGGTGGGTGAGCAGGCACTGGGCAGACGTGTGGTGCATAGCTATGAGAAGCACCCCCAGAGCAAACAGCTGGGACGCCCGCCTCTACCTCCCCTAATCCCCCCTCCCCCTGCCCCTGCCCCTGCCCCAGAGCCTGGCAAGCCAACACTCCCCTGGGTCACCTCCAACTCCTGTGGGCCAGGCCAGTCCAGAGCAGAGCAGCACAGCACAGCACTGGGATGGGCTGGGCTGGCCAGGCTAATAGGTAGTCAGCGCCGCCACCTGAAATGCATGAAGAGAAAACTAGGCCACCACGCCAGTCTCCTCAAGCGCTTCCTATTCTATTTGCTTCATTTACTGGTTTGCTTGGGTAAGCATCTCTAAATGTGTGAGATTCGGCCAAAGGCTAGGCTTCCTTCACTTGCAGCCATTCTTCAACAGCGCCCTTTTCAAGCACAGGAGAGATATTTCCTTATTAAATACCTCACATCCACAACTCATCAAGGAGAAAAACAGACATAGCAGAGAGGAGCCAATGACTCTTATTGAGGATTATCTGACTAATCTTGTCACAAGACCAGTATAAATCCCACAGTACCAAGACAACAGCAATCATCTGTGAAAACAACAAGATGTACATGTTTTGGAGGTCTAAATCCTCCACATACATTTATTATAAAACCTGCTCTCGTTAGTTGCAGGGTTTCCAGGCCAGAAATCTCTCTCTTCTGTCAGCAATAGTTTTTTACCAACCAAGCCAGACAAACTATGCACATTAGTCTGCCTTGACTGATTTAGAATATAAGCATACAAATATGAAAAGTACTTTTACAAATGTATTCTGTGGAACCCTTCCGAGGGGGGGGGGGGGGGTCTGGAGGGTGAAGTATTGTCGAGAATGCAAGGAGCATCATTACACCTTGAGCTGGGACACCGTGTTTCCCTTGTGGTGGAGAAATGCTTCTGTAAAAAGCTCTGTCTCGCACTCTCTGTCTCCGTCTGTAACAGTCTCAGCTGTGTTCTGTCTGCTCCAAGGCTGCACTATCTGGGACAGAAACCCAATGCACAAGCCTAATCTCTCCCCAACAAAAGCCTCCAAAGCAAAGCCCAGCAGATTTGGAGGCTAGCGAACAAACACATATAATGTGCGTTATCTAGAGACGGAGACCGATCTGTCTTTGCTTCTTTGCTTCTGACAGTTTCCTTGGAGAGGACGAGATTTGGATAACAACTACCGAAGTATACGAAAGTTTATCCAAGTTTTACCAAAGCACTACCACACATTTTTCCTTGATACAATGCACCTTTTTTGAGAAACCTGCTACAGAAATTCTGGACACCTCCATGGGTCAACAGTGACCGTACCTCTCTGTAGAACTCCTGGACGAGCGGCGAGGGGCAGATCTGCTGGTCTGAGAGGCCGCTGGGCTGATAGTCAGGCCAGACGACGTGGACGGCGCTCAGCACCATGTCTCTCTCGTCCTGCCGGAAGACCGTCTGCCTGAAGAGGTCGTCAACGCTCAGGCCGTCCTGCTTGATCTGCTGCAGGCACCTGTGGAGGGACAGAGAGGGACGGAGACGTGGTGAGGGACTCCAAAACGTCTGACTGAATTCATTACTACCTCACGTCCACATTTTAACAAAACTTCCAAAAAAGGAAGAGGAAATCCAAGACACTTTTCATGTAAAGTCTTTATTAATGCACGGTTTAACGATCAAAATATGTCCCATGCACTCCAACACATTTTCGCTGTTGCCCTGTGTCAGAGAGTGAGCATTACTTGTAGTCTAAAAAAAACAATGCGTCGGCGACGGCGTGTGCCAACGGTGAGCGGAAAATTGATGGCACTGTAGCCACGGCGTGGCACGGCACGGTGCAGTGCGGGCAGAGAGCCCATCGAGCCCCGGCTCATTTGCAGAGACGCAGAACAAAGGAAGGTAGGGCGTAAGACAATACTGAGGACTCAAGACTGGCTCAAGAGCACAGGGGATGTATCTATCATTTACGAGGCCACTTTGGGTGCACGTCTCCCTAAGTGCCACGCTCCGTAATGCTTCTGTCCGCTTTCTGACCGTGTACTGGGGCAGCTATGGGATGCTCTTTGTCACATCCAAAGCAGGGAACAGACTTTGACAGTTTCCAAAGCAACAGGGTGTTTGTGTGTGTGTGCGAGAGAGAGAGGCGTTTCCTAGCTGGTGGGTTGCGTGTGGACACACTGCCCTCAGTAGGATGCAAGGGGAACTGCAGGACACCACAGGCAGGGAGACGAGAGAGAGGCTCAAGCCTGGGGAGGTGAGTAAGCCGCCCCGTCAGCCCTCTGAGCCTTGGCGCCAGACTATGATTAAATAACTATCACATAATTGCTTTCTAAAGTCAGCGTGTGCTAATGCTGGCACCCTCCCGCTGATACAAATACAATTAACATGGGGTGGGTGGGTCTCTGGACTATTGGGTCCCATTTATACATAGGATCCAACAGTCCAGAAAATGGCTTTTCTATGTCTTTGCTCCCCTGAGTGACTCCTAGCTGAGTAAATAGTCATCTGCTTAAAAGTAAATGAGACAATATTCAGGCTGAGCCAGAAAGAGACAGAGAGAGGACGAGAAGCGACAGTGAGGGAAAGGGGAAAAAAGAGAGAGAGAGAGAGACAGAGAAAGAAAGAGTGGAAGAGAGAGAGAGAGAGAGAGAGAGAGAGAGACAGAAAAAGAGACTGCAACCTCTATATTGGCCATGGTACAACAGACAGTAGCTGACCCACGTAGTTGGCAGCCATGAGCATGTTGGAAGCTGCAGAGCTCTGGGTGAAAGGTACAGTGGAGAGAGAGAGAGGATGAAAAGTGCACGGGGTCAGGCCGACGCAAACACCCTGCCACACTCCTGAGGATAACGTAGCGCTCAGGTTCAGGACGACAGAGTCACTCATATTGCCTTACGCCAATCGATTGGCTGGCCACCCAACTTGTCATTGGACTACTGAGCACTGACATTTGTGTTTGTTTGTCAGAAAGAAGACACGTCTGGTGGCGTGCGACTTTGATGTGTGGCTGCTAGCTGAATCTTCTGACAGGATGCCTTTACATGACTGACATGACTGAAAGCTCAGCATGTGGAAATGTTTAGGCTTATGTAACAGAGATGGTTGCCCACATGTTTGAAGCTGACAGAATGTATCAAGGTATGTATGAATAGTGAAAGACTGAACATTTAAATCTTTTTAAATCTTTTCTTCAACCTTCATACTAATTTTTCTATTTAGGAATTTTGTGTACATTCAACTTCACAAAAGACATACTGTGCATCCTGAAGTTCATCATATCCTCAAAGTCTTTCATCAGCACCAACGAAACAAGCCGATACAGCCAAGCAGACAGCAGGACACATACTGAAGAAAACAGGAAGAGTTTGGTTCCAAAACGCTATAAATAAGTCATGTAATTTTATTGTGTATTTCAGGTAATATCAATGTCCAACTATATTTCCACTGACGTTAGTTGGAAAACAAAATTAAAACAAATGATTTATGAAAATTCATTAAAATGGAGGACATAGCGTTTTGGAACAAAACTCTTCACATGTACCGTACATCGGGATATTCTAACTCTGTAGTGCACTCTAGTGGTCATTTCAGTCACCTAAACACAGCAAATCATTACTAAAGGGCTGGAAGGAGTTCAACATTACTTTGAGGTCTTCACCTCATGCATAATAAGAAGAATCACAGTACAACTGTAATAAATGGGCTGCAAACCACAGATCCTTTTTCTAGGTGGTGTGGGTCATTCCACAGTCCACCAAATCACCTAGAGGCTAATATCTCAAGGATTGTCATAAAAACATTCCAGAATATTTGTCTATTTTATTGAGTTGACAGTTTTGTGCAGCTTCTTTAATAAATGTGCAATGTGCAATATGCAATTTGCTGTGCAAAAAACTGTCCACTAAAAAGTATTTTTTTTTTGCCTTGAAATATCCTCACAGGCATAAACAGGGACAAGTCCCAAACGTCCCAGAGGTCATCATCTAATGTATAATAAGAAGTACAATAACAAACAGCTCTTCTGGGTAAAGGAAACAGGCTAGCTGTCAGGGGTGAGGAAAAGCCTAAACGCCCTTGAGCTCTTCCATTTGGTCAAACCAATTTCATGTTCTCTCAAGCACACAAGGCACATGACCTATCAGGGCTCTACAGTGCGCCCATTTCACTCGCACATGGCGCATATTTAGGCACTGGTGCGAATGACTTCTAACCATGTCAATGTTTGTCTACAAAATACACCGCAACATCGAGAAACATTACTAGTGCAAACCATAGAATCACGTCGCGAATGCAGCATAAAAACTACACCTCCCATCAACGTTAGCAGTTTCGCATTGTGACTCGCTAGTAGTCGCTTCTATCAAATCCAAGAGCGCGCAGAAAAAGCGGAAAGTTAGACTAGCCAGCCAAGATGCAAAGATTGAAGAAATTAGTTCTTCTATCCACCGAAGTCATCGGATATAGGAGGAACAGGATGAGATTCTGAGAATGCAGTGAGAGAAGGAAAGGTAACCTAACATGCCTTTTAGCCCAGTTGACGTATTGGCTGCAATATGCAAAATATAGCTGTAGTGAACAGGCACAAAAGTAGCCTCCCGTAATACTCCCATTTTATTCAAAGAACGCTACTGACAACTCCAGGCTTCCACGCATGCTTGTTTGTTTACACTGAATACAAGCTGAAGTGCAAAACGAAAGTAGGTCTAACGTTTGCCTACTGCCCCCATCAATGCAGATATTTCAAATAAAAAATAAAAGTATTATATATATATATATATATATATATATATATATAATATATATATATATAAAAAAACCTTGATTAGCCTATGTTGGGTTTTGTGGAAGAGAAAATGGACTGTTTTAGTAGTAGTATTAGGCAGTATGCAGTCAGATAGTCACCATGGGCAGTCACCATGGGCATATTTGGATTAGCTACAGATGGATTCACAAATAAATAAAATAGCCTACATTTGGCAGGATACTTGATATACAGGGTAAATGCAAATATGGCAATGTATAATATTATTTTACATTAACAAAATGTAGGAAAATGGAACAGACTGAAAATAAAATAGGCACTGATCTTTAAAATCCTGTGTCCTGTAGCCTAAATGTTGTCAGTCATTCTTAATATTCACAATTGGTGCACTGGCATGTTTAACTGTTAGCTGCAGTGTAATGTTAGATTATATGTAAGTTAAGTACAGAACTGACTGTGCGTTTTTAACTTGGGCGCACAAGTGCTCCTGGAATTTTTTTTTAGTGTAGAGCCCTGCCTATTTATTTCAAAAAGTGACACTTTCATATAATCGGAAAAAAAAAAAAAAATATTCAGCAAGTCACACACCAAAGTAACAAACATCTGGCAACTCAAATGAACCAACAGATCTGCCTGTCCTGCCATGACCTCTCTTGTTTGCATTCAGATCAACTTCCTGGAACTGTAATCGCATCACAGGCATGGGGGTTTGGCACACGTCCACTGTGCGCCCTCTGCATTTGTATGAAGCACTTTTGAGATAATGAGAATGAATACATGCAAATACTCGTTTGTGCCAGAGCTCCAGCGCCAACTCTCTTCCCACAACACAGTTTATTGACATAGCAAACCAGGCTGTGGTTTATCATGCATTCTGGATATACAGCTCTGGAAAAATTAAGAGAGCACTGCACATTTTTCTGATGTCATCCTACAGTTGCTGAGTGACATTCGAATGAGTTGACGGGCATATTCACATTTGCAGTGGTCTCTTAATTACAGAGCTGTATTTATCAAGCCACAGTTTCCTGAGCAGTTGCAAAGAATTGTGGGCCAACTAGGGGTCATCACATTGTGCAACAGCCATGAATTGAACTACAGCACATGCATCAGTGACTATCTGCTAGCTTGTATGACGTAGGGTCTTACCTGTCGATGACATGTGGGGAAGTTTCTGGGTGGCGGCCCATGCACTCCAGAGCAGCTGAGTAGGAGCTGAGGTTTGGCTTGAGACCAGCTTCCTCTATCAGGGTAAAAATGCGCCCAATCTGGCTAATAGAACCCTTCCATTGGTAAAGTAAAGGGAAAACATGTTTCAACACCATTGACCATCTGTAAGGCAGTTAGTTCACTATTGACTATAGTCTTTAAATAGATAATGACTATTTAATGTAGTAGGCCATGTGTCATCAGTGTCATAACAGGAATGATGACTGTGGTATGGTATATGTTCAGTCATCCATTTAGAAAAACAAAATACATGCATCTAAATGCTTTGAGTGCATAGAAAGTTGCAGGAATTATCATTTCATTTAGAAAGTCAAAACTAGCAAATCAACACCAGTGTACGTGGGACTCACTCTTTTAGCCCAGACTCTCAGCATGATGTTGTAGGCACTCATGGACAGAAGCTTGCGCTTGGTGAGGTTCCGGTGATGGTTGTTCAAGCAGCGTTGAGCGCGGTCTACGTCGCCGATGAACACACACGCCTCTAGGAAGCAACGCACACTGAGCTGTGCATCCCCATAGCGATTCCCCTCATTGTCTTCTAGAAGCGTCTCTGCATTGGCAGAGACCCACTGGTTCACCTGCTGATCCAGCTCCTCCACTTCAGGTAGTTCAGCCTCCCTAGAGTACGTCTCCTGGACAGCAACAGCAGGTCTGGGAGACTTTTGCTTCTTAGTCTTAGCTTGTTCCTGTTTTTGCATGACCTTGCTCTTTTTGGTGGTTGAGATTGTCTTTTTTGAGGTGCCTGGCAGCATCAGGCTGCCTTTATTCTCCTTCTTCATCTTTTCCTGAAGCTTCAGCTGGAGGCGCGCCTGTTTTGTCGTTTTATTCCACTTTTCATTTTTCAGCTTCTCCATCCAGCGGCTGTTGTGTGTTTTCGGTGAGGAGGAGCCTCCTGTCTCTGTGTTCCTGGGCTGGCCTGCTTTGGGCATCTCACCTCTTTCTCCAGACACATTCTTTGGGCCCTTAGCTGACGCAGTGCCCCTACCAGTCTGTGGTACTTTGAGAAAATGTACATTTGAGACATCTAAAATGACATCAGATTGTAGCTGCTGAATCCTGGCTTCAAGAACTTTGGGAGAGAAAGAGAATATCTTATTGCTGCTTGCACACTTACACAATCATCAAGAAGCACTGAATTAGCCAAAATACCTGGTCAGCATAAAAGCACACACCCTGCACACACACACTACACACACACACACACACGTCCTCCAGGCCAATTGCCCTCCAAAGCTAGCCTGACGAGCCACTCCAAAGCTCATTAAGTCGTGATATTAAGTTGCCACCACAGTTAATGATACAGTTGTGTCCACCTGTACCAGCAAACACATATCTTACCATCCAAAAGCTGATGCTGCTGCCTCATACGAGTCTTCCCTTCTTCTTTCTTCGGAATCAGAACGGAATAGCGCCGTCGACAAACCAAAGTGGTGTCTGCAGAGATCAAGAAAACATTTGATATTCCACAATGAAAAGCACCTCACAGGAACAACGAACCTCAAACTGACAAGACTGGTCTACTCAAAAACTAACTTCATGCATGTAAGCCTACAATGTTATGAGGCATGCCATGACCGTTATAGCAATAGGTGTAGCACTGCACGCGTACAGGTCGAGAAGGTTACAGCCTCATTTGTTAACATTTCAACAACGAGTGTTGTTTTTATTTTTATTATTGTTCTCTAACTGGAGACATACGACGGTAGGGCAAAAACACGACGCTAAAGACTTTGCGGTACAGCTGCCTTCGAATGCTCATACTGTAATGAAACGTTGACATGACATGTTGGGGATAGCCGTAAACTTACCTGTGATTGTTTTTTCAAAGTTATTCTGAATTCTGAAACAGGAGCGACAGTGGTTGGCATTGAGCACTTGACGCGCAGCTTTATTAACGACCATGCCGCTTGTTAGACACTTTGGAAAGGCACATAGTCTCAAGAGTGACATGTTGACATGAGACTTTACAACAACCGCATTATCCCTCACAGAAGGCCGCCATTTCGTTCCAGACAAGAGCACTCGCATACCAATACATCGATATGTCATAGCCGAGATTGAACGAACGCAGAAATGTCGAACGAAGCGAGGGTTCAGTAAAGACAAGTTGAAAAGCATACACAGACAAATTACCAATAAACCAAATGTTTATGCATTTCATTCGTAAGTAATTAGTTTAATACGTATATTGTCCTTTCTCTAGTTGACGTGTTAATATGTCTCTCAGCTTGGAAATGTCATCAGTCTACAAATTCTGTTCTGTGTCTAATTCTTTAAAACCGTAAATCGTATTTATGGTTTAAAACCATAAATAAAAATATATGAGTAGGCTACATTTTCACGTTGTGTTTATCAATTTAAAACAGATTCAGGGAGCGCTTACACTCGGGGAAACACTATAAAATTCCGCTAGATGGCAGTATTTCTCCTTTAGAGCAAACTAAACAGACAATCGCCAGCCAGTTGCCTTTAAAGTGTGAAGCAACAGCCTACTGCTGTTAGTGAGATTCTCTTGGAATTTCTTCACAAGGCTTCAACATGAGCCTAATTCATAACATGAAAAGAGCACATGGACAGCAAGAGTGATGAATGTCCCTTCAATTAGACTTTACAGTCTATCATTATCCAACAGCTTTATGGTTTTCAATCAAATTAAATTATTATAACGAGGTAAAAAAAAAAAAAAAAAGGCAGGTCCCAGGCACTCAGTCAGATGTAAAAAGAGGAGAAAGAATGAATTAAAAAGCCTTTATTTGGTATGGCTTAAGTCATTTAAAATATATATATATATATACAAGAGCCCCAAAAAATGACTTAAGCAATACCAAATAAAGGCTTTTTAATTCATTCTTTCTCCTCTTTTTACGTCTGACTGAGTGCCTGGGACCTGCCTTTTTTTGTATCATTGGATTTTTCCCTGCCCCAAGAACACCTATTACGGACTATATAACTCTACCTGAGCGCCGGGTTGAACCTCTTGCAGTATTATAACGAGGTATTGGATTAAGGATGATCACTACTATTAAATAAATTCTATAATTCTGGCAAATTTGTGCTAAACAGTCAATCAAATTGCACTTATCTTTTTTCATGTTGATTAGTGGAATAGTGTATGGCTTGAACTGAAAAAAGTGTATTGGATTATAATCATAGACTAGACTGTACCTGAAGGCCTAGTGTCACCGTCAAATCCCAGTTTAAGACATAAATGACCTAACAATAAATGCATACCTTCTCTCCAGATGTCCCTGACATAGGCCTACTGATATGATAATTGATAGTAGGCTAATACATATATTAAAATGTTAGACCTTAGCCTAATAATCAACAGGGTTCCATCCAGGTCTACTTCTTAAAATAATCGTCTATGCCACTTCTATAACTTTTATTGTGAACTCCAATACCACAGGCACAAGGTGGTATAATATGTAGGCTATTACAGTATGCTGTTAGTTCAGAAATTTCCATTCCACTCCATTATAGACAGCAGATCACAACTCCATTATACTGTAGACAGAAGATGCGTTGTTTATTTAATCAGGGTAGCAGTATTCAGATTACATTATGTGCTTATATAATTGCAAAAGGTTTCTAGACTGTTGTAGAAAGACATGGTTGATCTTTAATGCAATATCTACATTGCCCTTGTCAGCAACCATTCATCCAATGTTCCAAAGGCACATTCTGTTCACTAATCTGATATCATTTTAAAAGGCTAACTGAGAAAACATTGGAGAACCCTTTTGCAATATGTAAGCACATAATGTAATCCGAAAACTGCTGCCCTGATTAAAAAAAACAATGCAAATGATCTCAGCTGGTATTCTGTCCATAATCGAGTGGAATGGAAATTTCTAAAAGTGACCCCAAACTTTTGACCGGTAGTGTATATGCCCAGTTAAGTCAGGAAATATGAAAAACCTGTTTATATAGAAAATCAGTCCCACACTCAGCAAACTTCTATCCTACTTAATAAAGTTAACGTTCATCAAAATCAAAATTAATTCAGAGTTAAAGTAGAGTAAAAAAATCTGACATTTTAAAGTGTACAGATTCACCTCTTGTACTATATGAACTATCTTCATCCTACTAAATCCAATCTAAGTAGTAGCTAGGTGCCAAGTTCACTTTAACAATGTGCGAGAGTTCATGACTTCCCTCTCCCATAAATCCTCCCTGCCGCCAGGAGCTAACGCTTAAGTGTTACCTAAAAGGTCACTGTGTGTGATAGAGAGGGCCGCACTGGGCATTGGCCCTCCTCAGCTCCGCTCAAGGGTGGCGTGGAGATCAGAGTGGCCTCGGGGCAGGGGTGTCCTTTTGCGCCGATGTAGGTGAGGATCAGAAGGTGTTTGTTGCCACGGTTCACAAGCCGGGGGCCCCCTCGACAGCCTTGTTTGATGTGGCTGCAAGCCTCTGTCGGCAGCGAGCTCTTTGCGGTGGTGTGACAGTCATTGCCGGGTGAGTGACTGTCAATGAGCAGGCCAACAAAAGGGGAGAAGACAGCCATTCAGGCCCACTGATAATGGCCAGGCCAGGACAAGACTGCCATTCTCACACACTTTGATCACCGAGGGACGCGTACACACCTATGTGGGGGTCACTTATTTGTTTTACAGATGGGCACATTTTTTGGTGTGTGTGTGTGTGGTGGGGGGGATTCACCTGGGCCGGAGGTTTTGTTTATGAAACACTCACGTTGGCAAATGGGTTTAGCATGTGCAGCCACTCTCCAGTGGAATGAATGAGAGAGAAAGAGAGGGATAGAGAGAGAGAGAGATTTCAGGGTTGGCTAATTTGTTATGTTGAGAAACAGTATTTTCCAGATAATGTTGATCACATTTTTCCAGCATGCAACATTTTTTTCCTAACAATTAACATAACGTCATGTTTGTTTTGCACCATCGTTATGTAACATATATTTTTGAAACTATGAAAAGTGAAGTAAAGATGGCATTAATGTAAGGTCTGATGCTCTATATCATGGAAATGATCTATGGAATCAATAATGAGCAGACTATATGTAGAACACAGAAAGTATTTAATTTTCTCACAGATTACACAAATACCTTGAGAAAAGCTTGCTGCTTTGAACAGCATATCGGACTAGTTGCTCACTTAAATCATTGAGTGTATCATCATATCTGAAGATATGGTTCTTAGAAATATAATTCCAGAAATCATCCTATTTAAAGGTATCGTCCTTCCAGAAATCTGCACTGTTTGGGTTACATAGATGAGATTAGCCCAAATGAGATTAAGTTACTGCTGGCTACAAAGGTCACCGCACTGTGAATTCTGTGTTAACACCTGACAGCCAGGGCGGGCGAGGTGGGTGGGTGGGGGGTGGTTCGTTCCATTCTCTGTCCATCACAGTACACCAGCATGTGTCTCTGCTAGAGGACACAACAGATCAGAGGTGTGGGACACCTGCGAGCCCCTAATCCTGACTATGAAGACAGGCACAGTGGCGCTTACTGCACTCCCCCACCAGTACTGCTCCCCTTTATTATGGGATGAGATGTGAGTTTCAGTGTGTGGTGTATTAGTTTGTGGTGTGTGTGTGTGGTGTTTCAGTGTGTGGTGTATTAGTGTGTTGTGCATTAGTGTGTGGTGTGTATGAGGTGTTTCGGTCTGTGGTGGTGGTTTCTTGATCATCCAACAGTGACCATGTGCTTAATGCGAACAAGACAACATCTGAATGTTTGATCTGGTCCCGCTTTATCGGCGGGCAGATTATCTCGGGTTCTGTGTGATTGATGTGAGCTGTCTGCATGATGAACTACATCCGCATGATTTATCACCGCCTGTCAACATCGGCTGATTCTTCAAAAAAAGAGTTGCTATGGCCGGTCCACTGTATCGGTGTAAAATCTGTATGTGCAGAGGGGACGAGTGGAGATTGGAAATCTTTCAGAATCCGGCAACTTATCAGACGGATGCTCCTCTTATCTCCTCGCTGGCCCACAAAGGACAATGGTCACGAAAGAAGGATATGCAAACGTCCTGCACTCAGACTCAATGCTCGCACATGGCCACAACCGTGGCAGTGGTTGAGTGGCCAGTCCTGATTTAGAAACGGATGTTTACATAGACTGGGGCAGATAGTAGTGGCACCTGCACTATAGGAACTGGCACAAACTGTGCCACTCAACATCAAGAGTCTGTTGCATAATCACATTTTTGAAAGTGTCACTACAAACACTGCACACCCCACTTAAGAACACATATATGTCTCTATAGCCTATGTATTTGAAATGTGTGTGTGTGTGTGTGTGTGTTTGTTTGTTTATTTATTATTTATTTGATGACATTATACATTACATGAAATTATTTGTGTTGTCATGTGCTGTACATTCTACATTTAAAAATGGTGAGGATAATTAGACTAAAGAAAAGCCCTACATGTGCAACATAAGTATCAGCAGGCAAGGAATACCAATGGGGAGGAACAAAACCCCTCAAAAGAAATTTGGGAGTGAGTCAGAGAGTTAGCAAGAGAGAGAAAACAATTAATAATGGGAGCTATCACAGAGGGTTTGCCAGTGCTAAGAGGGAGGTCGAGTTTCAGGCCCTTTTGAAGACTTTGATGGTACAAAACGGGCTTCATTACAGAGATATTATCTCCATTCATACACTTACAGAGCCGCTCGGCTCCCTGCTGGGAAAGATTAGGTTCCTTCGCTTGTGAACATCCTCCTCTCTCTCTCTCTCTCTCTCTCTCTCCTCTCTCTCTCTCTCTCTCTCTCTCTCTCTCTCTCTCTCTCTCTCTCTCTCTCTCCTGCCTGGCCACACCGATTTCCCAGTGCAGGGGGACGCACCCAGATGGAGGGTATCAACGTGGGAGCGAGCTGAAAGCTCCACGGAGGCAGAGGGAGGGAGCCATTGAAGGGTGTTAAGACTCCCAACAAGCGAGTTCTTTTTGTGTGCATGTGTGAGTCTCTGTGTGTGTGTGTGTGTGAGAGAGAGAGAGAGAGAGAGAGAAAGAGAAAGAGAGAGTCTGTATGTGTGTGTGTGTGTGTGTGTGTGTGTGTATGTGTGTGCATATGGGGATACAATTCTGTCTTTAAATACCAGAAGGCTATAGGGTGCAGCATGTTGTGTAATGTCCGATAATGAAAAACATTCTGTATGCCACTTGTAATGGCACAATGCAAAATATCCCCCGGGTCAGTGTGGCATTTTTCACTGAGAAATGGCATCCTGTCAAGTAGACGAGCGGTTTTCTAAATTCAATCCCTTGGATCAACAGGGTCCGTCCATGTGATGACAACGAGTCTGTTGCTGTGCCCATACTCAAGCCACATGCAGTGACCTCATGGCTGGGCATTCAGATTAGCATGAAGCCACCGGCAGCCACATCTGAAATTCAGCTGAGAGGACAGCACTTTGTTCTTGACCCCTCCCGGCCAGAGAGCGTCTTTGGAACAAGTTGCTCCGGTGGCCAATTCGAGCGCTTGTTATATGATTTTAATTACGCTCAATTTTCGGAGGAAGTAAAACTAGAACTTCCGGAGGGTTGGTGAGAGGACGGCTCGAGGGGGCACAAGATACCCTCTGTGCAGGACGGGGCCCATGAAAGGGTCCCATTTACATGTAGGAAAACAGCGGGCTTTAGTCACTGACCAAACGCACAAAGAGAAACCCGCACTATGATCAAACCAATTAGAGCTCTGCATGGCGTTCAGGGGAGGGATGATGTATTCAGGTCTTTTCAAAAGTGTCCACGGCCCAGTTTATTTGAACTTTCAAGCATTCACTGTGTACCGTTACAGGTCCAACATAATGCTGCCCAATTATGCGGCTAAGTGTTAGAATAGATGTTTCATCTCGTCCAATTAAATTTTTAATTGCATATTTGTATTTGGTTTCACACATCTCCTGGCACTCGTAAACAAAAGCCAGCTGTGGCTCCAAAAGTCTTATATCTCTTTGAGGACATTGAGGGATATTGTTTTCCATTACGGGCCCCGATAGAAAGAACTGGAGCACCCTAAAACAATTACACTGCAGTCTGTGAACACTCAGCTGTCCCGGGAAGTATTTACATTTTTTTTCTGTAGAAAGGGAGAAAAACATTTATACAATGGTGACATCAAACACATCTACACACACACACACACACACACACACACTCTCTCTCTCCCTCTCCTTGTCATTCTTTATGCTCTCTTTCCCAAAGGCAGCACAACCCTGCCTCAGAACAATGTTCCAATGCACAGACTGATGCAGCAATGAAAATTTCTCTCTCTTTCTCTCTCTCTCTCACCACTGCTTTGTCTGTATCCGCGGAGGAAGGGGTATGGGAAGGAGGAGGGGAGGCGTAAAAGTGCGCCTGGAAGTGGAGTGACGCCGTGGCAAGGTTTAATTGGGGGTGAAGGACTAATTTTTATGACGGCTGTGCAGATGAAGGGGCGAGAGAGGCTTTGATGAGGAAGGACCAGGAAATCCAGTGGCCCGGCACATGCAGGTAGACAGGAATAGCTGGGGGGCAGTGTGGAAGGAAGAGTGCCACAGATCAGTGTCTGTTAGCATTTTATGAGGAAGGAGGGAGAGAGAGGGAGAGAAGAAGAAGAAAGACAGAGAGAGAGAGGGATAGAGTGTGGAAGGGAGAAAGAGAGGAGGAAGGAGGAAGGGTGGGAGAAAGATGGGAAATGGAGGACAAGACAGAGTGAGGGAGAGAAAGAGAGAGATTTAGAATGTGTGAAAGAATGACAGAGAGAGTGTTAAAGAGGGGAAGACAGAGAAAAGGGTAGAGGGAGAGAGAGAGGGAGAGGGAAAGGGGGAGAGAGAGACGTTAACAAGCATGAGAGTGTGAAGTGACCGTCATCCTCTTAGGACACACAAACACACAGGGCTCACACACACCTCCACTCATGGACACTTGTGCCCGTGGGGTGGACACATCATTGAAACCAGGACTTTTTAAACATGTTCCAAAACACACACACACACACACACACACACACACACACACACACACACACACACACACACACACGCACACAAGCCCATAAGCACAATCACACAAACACACACACACACATGCAAACACACACACACACAAATGCCGCCTGAAAAACATGTGCTTTAAAGTGCCGTGCTGACAGAGGCGTGCAGGCCAGGACACTACTCACATAGGCCAACAGATGATGACGATGAATATTTCATCTCGTTTCACTTTGGAGAGCAGAAATTCACATAACATGTAATGTATTAATATTTCATTATTGTATCCAATTTATATCAAGGCACACCCACCTATTTGTGCACTATGAACTGTACACTGTGTCACCCACAGCTTTGAGTAAGGTGTGCATTGCTCTTTTACGAGTTAATTGACCCAAATACCAATATAAGTGCAAAAATGCTAATCAATCGTATAGTTACTGTAACATTTAGCTTTGTTAACTCATCATGTACTGGTGGTCTTTATGGAGATGAAAATGACACAGACAAACCACATGTAATCAACTTTTTTTCCTGCATGAGACAGACATTTGAAATAACCTTGGCCCCACCCTTCAGCTCTCCAGCAGCGAGACCTGCCAAGGATAAAAATGCAAGACAAACTAGCCACTCCGGCACTACTGGGCAGGGACTGCACAGGACTGCATAGGACACTCGCTCACTGCTATACAGCCAGGCTCAGACAGACACACTCTCTCTACCGGCTCTCTCTGTCTCCCTCTAACCCACCCTCTCTATCTCTCTTTCTTGCTCTCTCCCCTGTCTGTGTTATAGCACTGCCTCCTGCTCTCTCTCTCTCTCTCTCTCTCTCTCTCCCCTGTCTGTGTTATAGCACTGCCTCCTGCTCTCTCTCTCTCTCTCTCACACACACACACACACACAGGCACACACCCCACTCACACACACGCATACACATTCAAACACATCATACACACACACACACACACACACGTACACACACACACACACACACCTACAACCTTAGTCACACACACACACACACACACACACACACACACACACACACACACACACACACACACACACACACACACACACTCATTCACTCACTTCCACACTCAGTCACTTTGTCGCCCTCATTCAGCTCATTGACTGCCACGGGTCAGTCAGCCTCCAAGCCAGCTTGTCCTACCCCAGCAGTGAGTGAAGGGAGACCTCTGAGGGGTGAGGACGTCAGGACATCACTCTTGCAGCAGGGGGGAGAGAGAAAGACTCTCTCCAGTCTAGGAGAAGAAGAAGAAGAAAAAGAAGAAGAAAAGGGGGAGGGAAGGGAGGAAAAAAAGAAAAAAAGAAGAAGAAGCAGGAGAGGAAAAAACTCAGAAGAGCCTCTGACTTTTCTGGAGATGGATTTACAAAATGTGAAATCATTTCTGTGAAGACTTGGGAACTTGCACTTTTTGGGAAGGCAACAATGACCAGCCAGTGATTTGCCATCAAAGGGGAGAGAGAAAGTAAAAAAAACCATCAACAACAACAAACAAGATCAACCTGCCCTGAAACAATAGTCGCATCAACCTTTGGAACTTGGGAACTCCTGCTCTTGTCTTCTCTGAATGGGCGTGCAGTGAGAGAGGACTCACTGAGTGTCTTTTGCGGGGTGCTGTTCCCCAGGCCGCAGCATGCCTCATGCTTGTGCAAAGTGCACGCCGGGAGTCTGACCCACCATGTGCACATGGATGCTACCCTCCGCCTCTCCTCTCCGTCCTGACCTTGTCGTTGGCACTGCCCGCACGAGGCCGCTGGGGCTGCCGCCGGTGGCCACCCTGCCCAGCCCGGTGTCCCTGTGCCTGGCATGCTTCACCCTGCTCCTGGTGGCCGGCTCGGCGGCGGGTGGGGGGTGCCCGCCCGTGGCAGGGCAGAATCCCTTGCAGGTGCTGGCCAAGGGCAACAACTGCTCGTGGACTTTAGAGCGCCACACGCGCAGCTACAACCACCTAGAGGGCGACGTGCGTCTGCGACGCCTCTACTCTGCCAACAAGTTCTTCCTCTGCATCGACAAGTCGGGCAAGGTGGACGGCACGCGGCGCAAGAATTACGCTGACAGTAAGTACACTCGGCTGTGGCTTCACCCTTTCCCTGTTTCTCACACTCTCACTCTGAGGTCTTATCAGCTAAGGTGTGCAGTTGCTATGAGGCATCGCCCTCTCTCTCTCTTACATGTGTTTCCTTATCGTTTATGGCATGCTTTTTATCGGCGGAGGTTCACCCCATCGCAACCCTCTGCCAGTCCCTGTTGTACTCGTCTGTCTGTTGTGTTGTTGTGGGAAATGAGACGTTGCTAGGTAAGTGGTGGAATACCCAAGTGTGTGTGGACTGCTTCTCATGGGAAACCCGGAGAACGTGTTTACGAGTGGGGAAGGATTGAGGAAAGACATTATGCGTCGGTTCGCCAGAGAAAGTCAGAGAGTTCGAGGGGGTAAAGAAGCTTGAGTTACACTGGGGATTAACTTGTCAAAGCTGAACTGAAGCCCTCCATTTGTAATGGACAAAACTATCCAAAACACCATTTATGTTCCAGTTGCGTGTACACACTGGGGTGTTACTCATCATACAGCCAGGCGGTCCAGAACTTCAACTGAGCCTTCATTTGTACAGTTTGACCATGCTGGCATTACAGTGCTTCTCTCCTCTGAAGAAGGCTGCAACCGACTGTCCAGTAATTGACTTCACCTGTGTGTGTGTGTGTGTGTGTGGGGGGGGGGGTGTCAAAAAACAGGCATCCAGTAGAGATGGCAGGTGCACAAGGCATGTTAAACACAATGCCTGGGGATAAATCACCCTGATGTGCCTGTCAGCAAAGCGATCCCATGCAAGAAATCACCATGGACTGGAATCCAGTGTGACCGTACCTCCCAAAGTGGACCCCCACTATCTGTCATCACCACGACTGGCGCAGAAAATCCCAATTTTCTGGGTGAGCACAAAAGCTGAGAAGTCTAAGTGGGGTTGAAAATCGGAGTGCAGAGTGACCAGGTCAGGATGGGTCATCTTGGTCGTGAACTGACGACACTGTGGTGGCCTGTGTGGACTACAAGGGAGAAAATATTAACTTGTCCTTTTGATAATGATTTTATTCTGACAGAAAGTGAGTCAATGTTTTGTTTTTACTCACAAAAGCTATACTCCAAGCACAGCTGTGTCCGCCATTGAGGAAATTTAAACAGTTGTGTGACATTTATTAATCTTGCAGGCGGCTATAATGGACAGCTTATAAAGCATTTAAAAGTGACACACACACACACACACACACACACACACACACACACATATGATGTAATTATTGAAGCCAGTGCACAGTCCGGATTTTTGTAGACTTTTATGAACATCACCGAATGGTTCTCCTCAAGCATGCTCTAGACGGAGGACCCTGTTCACCCTGCTCGGTGTGTGTCGTAAAGCTGGATTTTGTAAATCATTCATTCCCATGGTCCCTGTCAGAGCCGCTTAGACCGCACTGCGCTGCGGAGTGGCCTGAGAGAGACCAGCCCCCAGATGCAATCCGCTTACATGCTTCGCCCACCAGGTTCCTCTCATTTCCTGCCCTCGCAATAATAATAATTCCCTCTTCCTCCTCCTCCCCACCCGAGCGAGCGTCTGTATCTGCGACCCCAGAGATGCTAGTCTGCTCTCGGAGCCCCGTCGCTGCCACAGAGGCCATACCTCAAAATTAGGTCTTCATTAGTGTTCGTCTGGCTGCCCCTGTGACATGCACTTCCATTTGCCAGCCGGCAGAGAGACCGCATTACTGAGAGAAATGCCTGGACTGGATGCCATGTTGTTTTGACTGAATAAGATAGTGGTGAGGGACAGGGCTATTTGTTGTTTTTAATGATGATTTATGAGTTGCTGTGGCACCTTCTGGCTTTGCCGTTCTGCTGAGCTGTATCCAATCGCACACAAGCCACCCTCTGTCGTGTCTCTGCTGTTCTCGCCTCGGCCGCTCTCGGGCGTGCTCGTGGCCGTGAACCCGCGCCGTTAGGTGCCGTCCACCCTGCCCTCGTTGTAGCCCTGACTGTCTGTCAACACCACTGCTACGCTGCCCAAACAGCCCTCGCTTCGCCCTCAACCCCCACTCAGTTTTTCCAGTCCGTGCTCCCAACCTCTCAGGTGCAAAAACAGTTGGAATTAGTCAACAAGCCTCTCGGCTAATTGAGGTTGGAAAATATTGTATCAATCCCAGTGGGCTGGTGTCTGGAACAGCCCAGGGAAGACGCGGAGGCTGCGGCTCTGATTCAAGGGGCCCAGAATAGAACAAGAGGTGAATGAGGAGGTGAAAGGGAAGAAATAAGTTCAGATGAAGTAGTTGAGCTTGTGATAAGTAAGCAATCTAGCATTATTTTGGCACTTGTGTTGTACTTCTAAGTACTTTTTCACCTCCCCTAATCATTGAATTTTAAGACAAATGCAGGTGTAAATTCCTCAAGTTACTACCCTCTGTGCTGTGCCATGTTTCGGCCCTTTGAAGTTTTATTTTTCTTTCTTTCTTATTGTTGTTCAGAAAATTCAAACAATATTTATCAGATCTGTTTGAGCACAGCATCTGGCAGCCAAGGTAGATATTCAAATGATGAATCTTGCCCCAACCAGATGGATGGGCAGCGATAACCTAGAGGGAGAACAAGAGAGAGTGAGAGAGTGATGAATCACTGGCGCAGGCAGAGGCACGTAACAGGTGTTTTCAAAAATAACACAGAGACGAATGGCTGAGACGAACCATAAAAAATAAAAAAAACTTTCCCTCAATTCCTCAAGAGAACGAGTTATGCCGCTGAGTCGTGACAGCCGAGAGGGAACAGCGGTTTACAGGTTGCGAAACGAAGTACACGGCATATCCTGTTCCAGGTCCACGGGTCGTGACCGAGCAATCGGTGCCGGCAGAAAGAGCCGGGCAGCTGCCGGAGCTGGATCTCACATCAGATGATTACGAGCTGTCGTCGGGAAGGAGCTGAATCACAACACACTGCCCGCTGTCCTGTCTTCCTCGGCCTCTGCCCCAGCCTCAACATCGGCCAGATCCAGTCATGTTGGAAATACATATTCGGTGATTATGCTTGGCCAAGGTTATTTTCTTTTTCATTTTTCATGTCCCAGCTCCTCATGAAATATTGCTGTCAGGCCTGCCAACTCATACGCCTTTTTTTTTTTCCTTTTCCCCCTTTTTTTCCCCCTTTTTTCTCAACACGTTTGACTATAAATGGACACACTGTTTTGAGTTTTGGGTGTGTGTGGTTGAAGACATCAAACATTTGACTAGGGGCCAGGCAATGACAACGCGTTCAACCTAAGGAAATAAGGTCATGCGACAATCATAGTCAGACAAGTCACTTGCATTAAAATATGGCTGCTTTTGCTATGTGCCAGGCCCCCTCTCACCCCTTCCCTTACGTTCAGCTGTGTTTACAGGCAGTTGTGTCATGTTGACCAAGTTTTTTTTTGTATTCTGCATCTCCCTTTAGATGTTAGTGTTTTTTTCTGTGCCGTGATTTCATAGGTGTGTTTGGCTTGGACAAGGTCCCATGGGAAGAAAACCTCCCATTCCTGTTGAATATATTGTGGAAATTACTTAATACTGGCCGGACAAAGACAAGCCTGTGCATCAAAGAGCAAATGGGATGTTGTTACAATTTTTGTTGTAGTAGTCAAGTAAGGTTGAATGATGTTTTACGATCGCTGGTGCTAATTCACTCTTTTCAAGTCAAACCTTTACTGTACCTATCTACAGACCTCATTTCAGATCACTGATGAGAAGAGAATTGAATCAAGTGGAGAAGAATTGCCTGACTCAAGTAAATGAAGACTTGGAACTTCTTCCCGAGCTCTATCACTGTTTAGGTGATTTTAAGCTAACCCTATGTGGGGTCAGAGGGGACATTACTGCTTTCTGTGGGACACAATAAAGTTAAAGAGAGAGAGAGAGAGAGAGAGAGAGAGAGAGAGAGAGAGAGCAGTGGGACTGGTCGTTATCCAGTGGCTCATTAGAACGTCTGTAAGCTCTCCACCAAGACTCTCCCAATCTAAAGGGGCTTCACCGAGCACGTTAGTGCCAAAACTTGGGGAAAATCCCACGAATCCTGCCTTTTAATCCTTCCGAATAAGGACAGCGGCCTTGGCTTTAGTGGGAAATGTTGAAAATCAATCCCTTGCCAGCTGTTCCTGGCATTGAAGAAGGAAAAGGGGAGGAGAGGGTGGGTGGTGACACACACACCCTGGGAATGTTGGGGATGGGGGTGGGAAGTGTGGCACTACTGCGCTAATTAGCCTTGTAACGACGTAGCTTGATATCATGAATAGTGTGGGGGAAAAAGTGTAGCAATTAGCCACTAACAGCCCCGTCTGGCCCTGGCTTCTTTCTGCTTCGGCAGGGTTCATCAGCAGGTTTATTGAGCCCGCCTGGCTCCCTCAGGCTGTCTTTTTCTCCCTGTATACACGGCTTATTTCAATTCATTGCTCAAGAGATCAAGCTAACACTGTCCTAACTATTCAAAAACGTTGCATGTGAGTAAAGAATACTAATTCGGTAATGTGTTCTATGCGTTCAAAAAAAAGTAACATGTACACAGATACAGACCTACACTACATTCAGGCAAACAGCATATGTGTCTTGTAATTAGTGATGTAGACTTAGGTTGGTAAAAGTAAGTGACCCGAAGGCATAAAGACTGGCAAACCATTTGAGGCCTATGATTCGTGTCATTTGAGGTGCCTTCTCCGTGGCTGCCCTATGAAAACAGCTTGAGATTGAGTACATGCTGAGCCAAGCACGAACACTTGGAGAAAAATTGCGCCTGTATCATATTTTGCACACAGTGACAGGCCTTAAGGATGGTTGTTATTGGTGTTATTACAAGCTTTTTGTGAAAGACATAAAATAGGTATTAATTAGATCAACTGGGATTGGGAACCCCGCTGCAAATATTACTCATGCAACCCCATATGCTGAGCATCATCTGCCAAAGGAAATATTCTCACCCGGACTCAGCCTGACATTTAACTCATGCAGGGCAGACGCTCGCCCAACATCTAACAAAGAAGAAAGTAATGGTAGACTGACTGCAATTCCGATGGTTGTATTAAGGAAGACGTGTTGTTATTCATTTGTCCTGTTGTAAAATATGCAGATATGTTTGTTGTTGACCACAAACACACCACTGAGTAATTATACTGATTTCCGTTTAGGTAAAGTAAATGGCAATCAGTATAACTTAATAACTGCTGATATTATCTTTTAGTATCTTTTAATACCTTTCTAATGAAAGGCAAAGAAAATCTGACTTTGATACAAGGAGTATAGTACAATGGCTGAACTTGACCTGCTCGCATCCCCACTCACACTGAATACTCATATCTTCTTAATCTAGATAGATACTTTATTGATCCCCAGGGGAAATTCAAATCTCGAGTCATAAAACACCATAAAACGGTTTGTGAAATGTGGTTTTAATCTTCTGTAAGGTCTGTCTGAGCCTTCACGCCCTGATTTGTGTGTGTGCGACGACAAATGCAAAACAGTTTGTCCTTCTGCTTTCCTAATTCAAATTAATCAGCATATGTGAGGAGGCAGGCAGGTAGCCCAATATACAGTATCTTGAAACAAAGTTACCTAGAGCACAGTCCCTTTCACCACATTCACAATTCTCTCCAGCATTACGCTTCTTTTATGTCTAATTTATAACTACGTCTCTGTACTCTCTCTGACTGTGTGTGTGTGTGTTTGTGTATGAATGCATGCTTGAGTGTTTGCATACCTGGTGTGTGTGTGTGTGTGTGTGTGTGTGTGTGTGTGTGTGTGAATGAATGTTTGAGTGTTTGCATACCTGGTGTGTGTGTGTGTGTGTGTGTATGTGTGTGTGTGTGTGTGTGTGAATGAATGTTTGAGTGTTTGCATACCTGGGTGTGTGTGTGTGTGTGTGTGTGTATGTGTGTGTGTGTGTGTGTGTGTGTGTGAATGAATGTTTGAGTGTTTGCATTCCTGGTGTGTGTGTGTGTATGAGTGTGTGTTCCTGATATCATCCATCAGACCTGAAATAGATGTTCCGCTACTGTACCTCTGCAGATGGTTAACGAGGGCCAGAACTCATCCAGGAAGTAACTACAGCAGTGTATGTGCACGAGGACACAGCAGCTTAACAACACATTCCACAGGGCCACGTCTCTGTCTGCCACCACTGCTGTTGTGTATACCTCTCTGTTGTTCTGCATGCTCTGCTTAACATTCGTGATAATAAAAGCATATCAGAGAGATAGGATAAATGCTTTTAAGTGTCGACCTGAAGGTGAGTCATGGCAGATAGTGAGAGGGTGGAGGGGTGATGGGTGTGGGGAGCGTGAAACAGCCTCCTGGCAGAAACAGTGGGCTGGAAAAACCCTTGTGGCCCTGCAGCCAACCGTAGCCAGGCATCCCTAGAGACTCTCTTTCTATTTCTTTATTTATTTCAAAGACAGAAAAAAAAATAGGCTTATCTATATTCACAGGCTACTGCTTAAGCTTTGATCGTGACAGTTGCGGCAGCTCCACTGCCAGACTGGATGATGGGAGTGAGGCGGCAGCGTGGGGTGGGGTGGTGACGGGTCGGCCGGAGCTTGGATGTTCTCTGTGCAGCCACCCCTCCACCCTCACCCCCTGCCCCCAGCGGTGGATAGTATTAGGGTCAGGGCCTTTGGCCAGTGGAGCAAGTGACAGCCTTGACAGGCCGCTTGATTTCCCTCTTGTGCAGCCTGTCACCTCCCTGTCTGCCCGTCTCATTTTAATAATGTAAATACAATGGGGCCAAGGCCAGGGCAGGCTGGCTACTCCGTGTCATATTCACCCACTGGAACCCTGCGTCCGAGCTGCCCGACTGGGCACCAAAGCCCTTCCACTAACCAGACCCTCACCATCTCTGCCACCACCACCGTCTCCGCCACTTCACCCACTCCACCCCTGCCCTCCCCTCATGTGCCAGTGCCGTACTTACTCGCGGGCACTAGGAAGTCTCGAATGTAAAGGAAATCTGGGGGAAATCAACATGATTCAGTCAAACACTGTGCAAGAATGTGTAATAATTTGCATGGTAAATATAAGCTGTGTGTTTTGCGCGCAAGTGTGCAATTTGAGCTGACAGATCCCGCCCAGGTCTCAGATGTGGCCATGTTTGAGTTACCGCTGTTTTTCTGACGAGCAAACTGAAGATGAAGGTAAGGTTATGGTAAACAGTCCTTGTTATTTTTCCTTCCCCCATTTTGGTTCTGTTTTAAGTCAGTACTGTGTCTGGGGCACCACAACCAGCTGCAGATGCAGTGACGCCGCCCGCATGCAAGCTAATGGCACCCAGGAGTGACCTCACCCGCTGGCCTTTTGATAGAAAAGTGCAGGAAGCTGCAGAAGCCGTGAGTCAGTGAGTGCTCTGGCGAATCTGCTTGTAACTATCTGCGCCGGGCCTTTGATAGCGCTCTCGCTCTCCCTCGTTACGGATGTGATGCATGAGTTGGAGGCTCTCCACTCCTCCTGTGCTCCCTTGATTAAAAGAAAAAGAAAAGGTTTTCTTCCTGGGTAGGGTTTGGTTTCGGGCCCTTCACTGCCAGACGACTAGACCGCCACTTCGTTAACCCTTTTCACCTTGCTGCCCCTCCAGAGTGGGGTTGGGGTGGGGGGTGGAGGGGTCAGGCACTCCAGATCTGAAAGTTTCCCTAAGGCCATTGGGGTGATTGTGGCCTAATTTTCCATGCAAGAGCTTGTTAATGGGTTGATTGATGTTCCGTTACACGGTTTAGAGACAAACCTGGTGTGGAACCCGCCGAGAAACGTGCGCCGAGACTAAACGGCGGGGAGCCCACCCATCATAACTTCCGGCACCTGATTACCCAGAGGAGGATCTCGCTGCTGGTCCTGTTTATCTGTGTTTTTCCCCTTGTCTGGCCTATGGCTGTTGTAACCTGCATTCAAGCAGCTGTCACTTGGAGGGGTGGTGCGTGTGAGTGTGTGTGGACTTTGTCATAATGAGTCACATGTAATTCGGTAGTGTGATAAGATGGCTGTCACCATATGATGCGCCGGCTTCAACGCAGTGGTTTTCCAGTATATCAGCATTTGTAGATCACAGGCACACTTGCATCACATTGGACCTGAGGCCTGTTGACGGTAAAAATATCACCTTAATCTTAAGTCGGAATTAGTTCATGAAACACTTCGAATGGTTCTTGCTTTGCTGAGCTGTCTAAATGACATGCCTGAGTAGGGTGAAGGAACTCTATATGTGCCTCAAGTACAGGAAATGCATTCTCTTGGAAAATCAACCCGTAAAATACTTCAATCTAATGTCTTTTTTTCATGCCTGGGCATACATTAACAGGCATACATTAACAGGCATACATTAACAGGCATACATTAACAGACATACATTAACAGACATACAACAGACATCAACCAAACAACAGTTCTATCTGTATTCTATGCCACATCGTGAGGATGGGTCCTCACTCCACCCCCTCCCCCCCAGTGTCGGGGCTGACCAGGAGAAAGCCACACAGGCCACACAGGCGGGTCATTATCCAGACCAAACCCTGGTCTGTGAGTTGCTCGTGAGCCAAGCATTATTCATGAATGACAGAGCCGTCTGTGTCGGTGGGGTTGGGATGGGGTTGGGGTTTGGTGGGGGGCGTGGGGGTGGTTAGAGTGAGCAGGCAGTCTGTCGGAGTGGATGAGGGGGTGCGGTGGGGGAGGGGGGTGCCTCGGCGCGCCGGGGCCGAGCGTTTTTGTCCCCGGCTGACCCCGTGCTCTCCAGCGTGGCCCCTGCGCTCCTCACCTGGTCCGTCAGTGCACCGGAGCGTAATGGGATACCTGTCATTTGCTTTAATGGCCTTTGAAGGACCAGGCTAATCCCCTGAGCACTTATTCAGCATCGCATAAAAGAGGGAGGGTGGTGGGGTAGAGAACAGTGTGTGTGTGTGTGTGGGGTGGGTTTACTAGAATGCTGGGGCCTTGAAACTGTACCAGCTCGGAATTGTGTGTGCGAGAGAATGTCGGGGCCCGCGCGGAGCCAGGCCAGAGCAGAGTGAGTGTGAGAATCGTCTTTCACCTGCGCAGCGAACCATTTACAGTCGCCGAGTCGCTTACCCTCCCGCCCGCTCGTCTGTCCACCCCGCTGGCCCTCCCACCGGCCCCGGCGCTCCATTCAGAAATCGGGGGGCAAATGGAGGGACATTTTCACATCATTGTTTCCAACTTTGGACCAGCGGCCCCCAGTAAAGGAGCTGCCATGGTAGCCGGGGTCCATTTGCACCTTAAAGCCGAGGCCAAGTGAATGGGTCATATACAACAACATGGTAAAGCCCCGGACTTCAGACAGACGTTTGTGGGCAGGGAGGGACAGGTGTTTTGTATTAAGGGCGGAGAATGTTTATGAGATTGGATGGCGAACGCTGTGCACACGCTCTTAAAGTTTAGTGAGTATGACAATGTCAGAAACTTGTTTCTCTAAGGGATGATGTTTAAATCACTCAACCATTTGTGAGGTATAAAAAATAAATTAGCAAAAAGGAGTTTTGAAAATAGTTATTTTCGATGCCTCTCCACAATTCCTCAAGCACAGCTAAAGGGTTTTCTTTTGTTTATGAAGAGGTGTCCAACCCCACCCCACATGACACACGACACACCAACAAGTAACTACTGAAGCCACCACCTTTTGTTTACTTGTCCACTATCATACTAGGTGTGTCGTTGCTATCACTTTTTATTGGTCACTTTTTAAGAGAGGAGATGATTTTGCAATTGTGCATTTGGCACACTTAAATTATCGTACGATAATTTAGAGCTTTGTTCTGCTATTATCTTGATCTTGAAGAGGGAATAAAAAAGTCATGATAGATGATGGATATAAAAGCGTTAATCAGTGCCAGACTAGCTTCAGAGTCCCAAGTCACCAGCGACCTGGGATGCTATCGGACCCACCACTGTTATGACCACCCCAGGGGTCGCTGGAATGTGGGAACAAAGGCGGAAATCAGGGCAGGCAATGAATTAGCCTGGCCAGGTCCTTTTCTTCCTATTCTCTGGGCTACCATTTGTCTTGTTGTTCGTCGGGCTGGGCTACTCACTAGAGAAATCGTCCCAGCACACACACACACACAAACGCAAAAAAATGTCCTGTGCCCTACTTATTTATGATGAAGCACATATAGGCCATTGTTAGTGCCGATACTGGCACCTGTATTCTGTGAGGTGTCATGAAAGATTGCCTCCTCGGGAATGTCCCTTTGATGCCTGTGGTCCTTCTGAGTATATCAGGTTCGGCTAAATCACTTTTTAGTCGGTGGGACAAATGACACTGCTACTAAAAATAACAGCTCTTACTGAGAATGTTTAGTCTAATTCAGTGATGTCCTGGAATAGGACGGTGGCAGCAAAAAAATAACAAAAAAATCTCAATTCCAAAATCCACCACTTGCCTCATTTCAAATAGGAGGTATTTATTCATGTTTATTACATCAGAGGTCAAATAGGAGGTATTTATTAGTTTTCATTACATCAGAGGAGAAGTCAAAGGAAAATCATGGCACTGCATTTTTAAACACAAAATACATGTGGCAGTTCAAGAAATGTATCAAGTACTTTGCCTAAGAGGTGCATGTGTGTGTGTGTGTGTGTGTGTGTGTGTGTATGCCTATATGAGTGAGTGAGTGAGTGAGAAAGAGAAAAAAAGAGAGAGGAGGAGGAAAGGAGATGGGAAAATGCTCCTCACAGGAGACGTGTCTCGGAGACCTTTTGGGTGAGATGAATAAATCATCCATGCCTTCTGAGGCTTAATAGGTATGATGCATGTCCGGAGACAAGCCTGGAGGCCCACAGCTGTGGTGGGCAGGGGCTAACCTCTCCGTGTCTCTGGAACACGGGCCTAGGCAGTCACAGGCCTGTTAAACACACCGTAAACTCCAGGGCGAAATGTACCAGCACCAGACACACTCATAAACAAACTGGCCCATCGAAAACCGGCTGGCCGCATGGATAACATAACACCACCGAACGACTTTCATAATTAAAAATAGAAGCACCTAAAATATCTATTTTTCAAGGATAGGCAGAGAAGTGCTCCGTGGCAGCAGGACATGGTGGGAGATGTGTTGAGCCCTTCATTACAGCTGGACGACCGTGCAGCTGTTGAGTCCGAGGGCAGCACTTCCAGTAAAGGACCAGTTCTGTCCCAGAAGTGCCACGCTGATGCCTCATAGAGGATTGGGTTTCACGGCAGTGTTCTGCAAAAAGCTGTAATCTCAGAGGTGGTATCACATCCTCTGCACAAGAATTTGAGAATTATTAATCTTTCAGTAAATTCACTCTATTGGAGCTATTCAGCTCAAGCATCCTAAAAAGATCTAATCATTAAAAGCCATTGGGGCACCTGTTTGTGAGAGCATGTCTGCTAAATGGGGCTATGGATATTCGGGTGCTGTCAAAATGATGAGAAAGGGGATATTTAACAGCATATCAGCTTGTTACTTCAAAATAGCCTTTTTGGTAAGACTGAATAGGCTTTATTTATTTAGAATACGTAATGTAAGTAGGAGTCAGAACAGAAAGCCATATTTTTTTTTTTTGCGCAACAAGATACTTCATAGCCATTCTTATTGAATGCTTACACCTGAACTTGTCACAGTGGCCTTGAACCATCCACATCCTCAACTATTAACCTTGGCAGTAGGAAGTTTAGTTTCTGTTGAACAGATAATTAAGCTGTTGTTTCTGAAGCAGAATTCTGCATTGAACATTCATGTCGTGTGGATGCATTGTTTTGCTTTTGATGCTAATTGATTCAGCAGCCTGTATTCTGTGTTCTCTAGTGTTTATCTGAACTGTAACAAATTAGAGGTGTTGTGGATAGATTTTGTTGACATAAAATAAAAATGCCTCTGGACTACTCCAGATGGTGTAACTCTTGAGGACATGATAAATAAACAGTGACCCCCAAATAATACTATGCACTTTACATACTTTGGTTTTCTGTTTCCGCTCTATCTGTATTTGTTTATTTATATGTCCAGACTTTCTAAAATGTCAACAACAAATACATAAAAAAAACACCTCAATTAAGAACTAACATGCACAGAGGACACACAAACAGTTCTGAACTTTTTAACCTTCTTCTACATACCATCATTAAAGTTCTAAAAGCATAAGGTACTGTAGATATGCACAATACATTCAGTTATTATTTTGGTATTTATGTGTTTTGTGGTTTTGTAATAACATCTCACTTCTACAGCTATACAAAATGACTGACTTAAAGGAAGATTTGCAAATCTATCTCCCAGCTTGAAGTCACAAACACTGAGAACTCATCACTGAAACGATTTTTTGATTGGACCGAGACACAATGGAAACTAAAGTTAACTAACTTGAGGTTAAGCTCTCCCTTCTTACATCTAATCTTCCCATTTCACCCTCAGGCTTCTCACAAAAGACGGGGACCTGAGGGGTCTAAAAGCCCTACATTTTTTTTTATAAGAAAGCAATTAGAAAGGGCCAAGAGGGGGCCATTGTCCGATTCCCTCTTTTTTAACCTAAGGCTCAAGCTCTGATGAGGCTGCCATCACAAAGTCACTACAGCCATCGATTTGTTGATTATATTAACTTGGTCAGTGGGAGAGCAGAGTGGTACTTCAGATAAAAATATCTAACTTTTATTGTCTCTAATGGCTTTGAATTTGTTTAATCAAAATTATATTTTAAAAACAATATTGTATAATAATAATTGTATAAAGTTAGCTATAGAACTGAAAACCCACAGCAGAATCAAAGTACAAATCAAAGTATAAATCGTTAGTACATAATAGATGCTCACAGATATTGTGTGCAGCATTTGAAATAGTCCAAATGCACTTGGCCATTAGTTTGAACACTACTCGCTCGAGGCGTGGTGATGGGTAACCCAGGAAACAGGCCACACAAAGTAACCTGAAACAGTTGTTCCCAAACCAGCATCAAGGTGTTCAAAGTGGTCGTGACTGATGTCGCCATTGTCTTCAACCTCTACCCACACACACACACACACACAGGCCTATGCTCTCGTCTGGAGAGCTTCGTGGAGGTCAGATCAGATCAAAGGTGCTGGTCACAGCCATTAGGCCTAACAGTGAAGAACCGACATGAAAAGCTTGTGTTTTGAAAGAAGAAGGAAAGAAGGGGAAAAACAACAGGGCCCTTTCCATTTAAAAGCAAAGCAAACTGTGAAATAATTGAAAAGGTATGTCAATCAAGAGCAGCCGCCCCGCTGGAGCCCTCCGATTCCCAGGCTCTCTCCCGGCGAAGCAGCGGGCCGTGGAGGGCTACTGGAGGGGGCAGCCCGAGAAATTAAAGAGCCAGCGAGAGAAAGGGAAAAGAGAAAGACTAGGGGGGAAAGAGCTGGAGAAATCTTTGCTTCCCTCTTTCACTCCACTCTCCCCTTTCCCCTTCTTTTAATTGTGGTGGGAGGGATCTTTTTTTTTGGAGGTGGAAGGGGTGGGGATGGGAGGTTGGGGTTGTGGGGTTGTACTGGGGAGGCTTTGGTTTGGGGGGGGGTGGGGGGGTCAACAAAAAGCCTAGTCATTAAGAAGACCCCTGTCTCCATCTACTACTCAGGTGTGTAACAAAGACTTATTGGGAACAGAGGGGCGGTTTGAAGGCAACATCATTTTATGACCCACCACCACCCCCCCCCCCCATCTCCATCCTACATACCCACCATCCTTCTCTACCCTCCCCTTGTTACTAGCACCAAGCAGCCTTACTCTCTCTCTCTCTCTCTCTCTCTATCCCCTTCTCCTTTAACCATAATTTTGACAAAGGGAACCCCATGAGGGTTCTCTTTTCTCTCTCCTTCCTTTTTTTGTGCTTTTTTTACAAGGTCAGAAAAGGCTGAATGATCTGACGATGGGCTCACTTCCAAAAAGCAGAGAAGAAAGAGAAAGAGAAAGAGTATAAAGACTAGGCAAAGGGCTTGTTCGTTGCTTTTTAAAAAAAAAAAAATCCCATAGAAGATGGAAAAGTGGTCAGTCCACACTTGACTAGGTGCGTATAGAGCAGGATTTGCTTGTAATAGCAGCGTCGGCTTATTGACAGCTTTGGCCAAAACATGTCAAAGGTTAACAGATTTTGCCTGGGGGTGAAGGACAGAAAAACTCACTCTATTCAGAATCTCTCTCAAACCTGAAAGGAGATAAAAAAAAGCCTTTGAATTATTGTGTCAGTAAACTGCGAATTAAGTTGCCATTTCATTGCTTTCCTTTACAGCTCACCACACAGCAAACTAATAGCCTAACATATATCACAGCTCAGTTGTATTAAAAATGTATATTTCAATATATTTCACTGATTATTTTCTTCACTATTAAGAGCAATTCAGGTGATGCAGCAATGCAGTTTAACCTGAGTCCCTTTGCAAGTGCAAACATTAAGGCTATGCATGTGTGAAGTCCAGCCCTAGCGCTACCAGGGGCCCTCAAGTGGTGTGACCTGAGGACTTTAGCATGTAAGGTCAGATAGTTATACTTAATACCTTGAATACCACAGTCGTCTCTGGGCTTTTAGCACAATAGAGCAAATTTTCAAAGGGGGACTAAGATTAATATGGGCCTAACTCGCTTTTGTTGGTGTTTTCTCAAGCATCACAGGCCTGAGCCCTTTTCTCCAAACAAGACAAAATCCCCACCTCATCCATCCCCTTAGATCTTTTTCCCCTCTCCAGGAAGCCATGTTGTCATGTATAGATGTTTCATTAAAAGGAGTCGAACCCATTAGTCCATTGTCATGGCTGTTTTATGTTTCACAGAAGAATTGGGCATATACCCTACAACATACTCAGTTTTCAGCAAACCAAATTGATACCCTAGCAGGAAAAAAAGTTTTTTTTTCTTCTCACCTCTTTTCAAGAGCCCTTTTTCTAGTGCATCACTGAATGCTTTCATCTTCACTAGGCTGTTTAAGACCCTAAAAGGCCTCCCTTTTTAACCACTTGACACTTGGGTGACTGACTTTACCTTGATGGCTAATCCATAATACCTGGCATCAACTGGCACCCAAGATTACAAAAAGAATTCTTTAACTTGTTGACTGTGTTTTATTTATTTATTTATTTTACAGATGCCAGCCAACTTGATTTACAAACAAAGGCACCTCCTCTCCTGCTGGTTTTAACACAGTCTCACAGTCTGAGAATGACACGTATAGTCACGCATGCGTACCCGCGCCCCTGGGCTACCGGAGATAGATCGTTAGCAGCCGTAGCCACAGCAGCAGCAGTGGAGGCAGTGACACTTTCAGGCACCAGAAGTTTTCATTTGACGGGACAGATCCCATTAAACATTATGAAAGCCCCATGGAGTCGGCAGCATCCTGGGTTTAATTGTTTATGAGGTGCTCGCACGCCCCCACCCCCCCCCCCCCCCCCTCCTTGGATGTTTGTAAACACGACAGGCAAATTGTATGTTTGTGTCCAAAGTGACGAGGTGCAGGGACATAGGACACTGTGGTGTAGGCTACTTGAGCTTTGTGTCGTCAGTGCAGCTGCTGTCGCTTGATGGGGAGGGGGGTCACTTCGCTTGGCTGTGCGTGTCAGAGAAGAAAGAGGCTCAGAGAGCGCTGTGTTTATTTACCTTCTATATCTTTCCCCCTTCTTTCTTTCTTCCTCTCTTTCTTCCTCTCTCTCTCTCTGTCTGAGAGGGGTGACCTCACCTGACAAGCATGGGGGAGAAGACCGTTTGCTTCTGTTGTGCGTCTGGCGAGTGAAAGAGGCAACTGAGCGCTACGGGCCTGTGTGCTGGCATTAACTTGCGAATTAGGGCAGTCTACAGATTAGTCTAAAGATCATTCTGCAGTGCCCACATCCCATAGGGACAAGCACCAACCACACCCTACTAACAAGCTGCAATTTTTGAAATTTAAGCTGTTGTATTGACTGGAAATGTAGCCACTTGTGTATCCCCGCGCAGTGAGTCAAGGTGATGGTGTTCTCAAGCTGGCAAAGGGCCTTTGCAACTTGCTGGCATTACTTTTAACATATTTATTAACTGTGGCCACTGTGCCAAGTAAATGTTGTTTTTAGATTTTCCTTGGGTCCTTTTTAAAAACAGTCTGGTCTCGAGTAAACACAGCCGAACTGCGAGCACGCGGTGAGGCTTGCACCTGCTCTGCCCCCGGTGTGAGCATTTATTTTTCATCTCTGAACGAGTCTATCCGGAGTCCCGGCGCGGGAGTGGAAACTCGGCCGGCGCTGGCTCAGGTGCTGGGCTGCCCGCTCCATGGGGGTTGGAGGGAGGGTTGGGCTGCGGGCTTGAGCTAGCCGGGTCTCGTGTTTGTGGCTTCTGGTTCATTTCCCTACTGACTCTGGGTCAACAGCTCATTCAGCACCTCTATGTGTTGGTGTATGCACAGTGCCTGTCCAAAGGCAATAGCCCATTTGTTAGCACTGTTCCTAGTTTTTGGTTATTTAGAAGGGTACCTGAGTGAGAGGCAGAGAGAGAGAAAGAAGAGAGAGAGAGCAAGTTAGAGAGAGAGTGTAAGCAAGACAGAAAGAGAAAGAGATGTTCTTGCTTTAAAAATGACTTCTATGGGTGAATAGAACAACATGCCTCAAGATCAGATAGTCCCTCATATCAGGGTGTCTTTGAAGATGAGACTGACTGAATATAAAGTCAAGCGCAAGTTATCTAAGAGAGCTTCACGTCCAGCAATTACCTCCTATTCAAACTCTTAAGGGGCGGAGAACACCATGGCCTCTCAAAAAACAGTTTTGTCTGTCATCTTCACAATACGTCTGGTTCCCTCTGTGTAGACTAAAGCCGACTCAAGAAGACCACACCAAAGAGAGCTTGTCCCCAATCACTGTCCACAAGTCACCCTTATTTCTCTGTGCCACCACCACTTCTTTCAAGGGTCTGAACTGAGCACAAGTGCGCTGTGGTGGCTATCAACCTGCTTTATCTCGACAGCAAAACAAGATGGAGGCTCATCTGGGCAGACTGTCAGGTATGGAATGATTCCACTTTGGTAGCCAGCCTCCCTGCTCTGCAGACTGGAACTTTCTGTGGCTGGGTTCTCCTCTTTTGCATAATGCATTTTCCTTTCTAGATGGCAGAGTGCTAGTCTGGTGCATGGACGGATGCACTCCAACAAAAAACACAAGGCAGCATGAGCCATTTGCATCTCAAAGCATGGGCAACTAACATGAGGGAAAGACAAAGACATTCATGATGTTATAATAGCGTGTCTCTGCAGGATTCACTGTTTCGGTGTTGTGTTTCAAACCTGACAGCACAATAATCCCCATTAAATTGACTGGACGGTGATTTGCTGTGGATTTTATAGAGCAGACTGTCCTTTGCAATGACCCGATTGTTTGTCCTTTGGATTCCTTCTTCCTCATGTATTTCACCTTGGGGAATCACGAAACACTGTTGTGCATATCCTCTTTTCCTTGTTTTGGGGAGAGTAAAAAATATACATCTCCAGGGTCTACGGATGCCTGGTTTCCTAATCGGTAATGATAGAGTCGCTTTTGATGGGGAAACTCCACTCGTCCACCACTCTAACAGAGATTTCTCTTCCCTCTTTTTTCCAGGCCTGATGGAAATCCGATCTGTCAGTGTGGGAGTTGTCGCCATCAAATCTGTCAGCACGGGGCTGTACTTAGCCATGACCAAAAAGGGCACCCTCTTTGGATCGGTAGGTGCATTTCCAGACCTTATTAAGACATTTACTGACATGACATTATTAAGAAACATTTTACAAGTGTCATCCATCCTACATGCAGAATAAGCCTCATCTGCACCTGTTCTTTTTAACTATATGTCCCTGTGAGGATTTTGAGATCTGGTTGTAACCCAAGGTGTGTCAACCGCACCTGTGCCAGACTAGGGCCAGGACTGTACTAGAGTCAGATGTCCCCTGGGGGTACACACACACACACACACAGAGAGAGAGAGAGAGAGAGAGAGAGAGAGAGAGAGAGAGAGAGAGAGAGAGAGAGAGACACACACACTATCATAGTCACAGTAACAGGGATCTTGTAGCATCCCTCTTTTCATAAATCTCAATGAAAGCAGTGCTAGCCAGTGATTAGCTACTTTTGACATATGTTTTTAAAGTCAGCTTTTGGTATATCATCTACTAATTAATTTAGATGATATGGTCGTGTGAAGGGCAGCTGCTGTTCCCACTGTTTTCACATGTTTATCATTCAACTGACACTGACTGAAGATGTGCAGCACAAATAAGGGGCCAATGGAAAAAGGGTTCAAATTGGCTTCATTTGTCTATTGAAATCTTACGGAGTGGCTCTGTCAATTTCTTTTAACGTTACTGTCTAAAGTGCCAACTTTAAACACCTTTTATCTTATTGGCTAGTTTAAGGTTCTGTACTGCTTCTTTATGGTAACATTAAAGCACACAATATCATACATTAAAACAGCAAGGCTGTTGTTACAGTTTTGCATGCTACTTGTCAATAGCAGCTAGCCACTAACCCTATTAACAACACATTTTCACAACTTGATCTCATACTAGCAGTCTGTTTACTGTACCTGCTGTGATAAGAATACGACAACTAGGAAATGAAGGTGACAACTAGGACAGCATGGTTTTCCCCACCTGTCAAGTAAAGTGTTACCGCAAGTTCTTATAGCATCCCCTTCTGAATCACAGCTTAATGAGAGTGCACCTGAGGAACCCCCATTAGCTGATCTTATCTTAAGGAGGGCAGTGTGATGGCTTGCTGATAATCATCTGTGATGGAAGCTAAACCACAGCTTACTGTAGTCATCATCTCGGTTCAATTCATCCATTCTCACTGATAAGAAGAGTGAATATCCAATAGTAAAAGCAGACTTAAATTTGTAAGAACTAGGTAATTTTGCAGTCTTCAAGGACAAACATTATACAACTACCTGACTGCTCCATGGCAACGGCACAGAGGTTGTGTGAAAAAGCAACATTTGAAATGATTGAAACAGAAGTAGGCCTAGGTTAGAGACTCTTATCAAAAAAAGTCTTGACAGTTCATAAAGCTGATCTTTATACAGTCAATACAATAAGTGACGCTGCTAGAAAATTTGGGCCCTATGACAGACAATGATTCTGGGGGCCCTCCTGATAATATATAGGGGGCGGGCCCCCTGTCAGTGCTACCCCAAATCCCCTTTAGCGGTGCCCCTCTTTTACTTGCATGTTGAAGTGCCGCTTTAGAATGAAATTCATGCATTCATGCATGTAAACTCTTTACCGCATATTTATCATGCAAGTATAGTGCATAACAAGAGTGATTCCTGTAATAACAGATCTTTTCATATGAGGAAGCACAGAAAGAATTTGTGCTCTGGTCTGGCTGTGGTCCAGGCCAGGGCCGGATCCGGCTCAGTGTCAAAGAGCTATCAGGGAGGTCATCAGGGCCCTTTATGGCAGTGCTTGTCATTACTCCATGTGAACACACTTGGAATAGGATCCCATGTAGAGGGGTCACATCCGGAGCACTTGTATCTCTGAGCCCATCTCTGACCTTTGACCCGACTCGTTGAGGCAGGTCAGGACTGATTGTCCCAAAAGGCCCTGTACTCACTGCCCCGTGTAACCTCTCTGTCTGTCTGTCTCTTTCTTTTTTCTTTCTCTGCCTCTTTCGTCCTTTTCTTCTGTTTTCCTTTCTTTTCTTTCAGCCGCGGTACAACCCCAGCTGCAAATTCAAGGAGCGGATCGAGGAAAACGGCTACAACACGTACGCCTCGCTGCGCTGGCGGCACGGCGGCCGGCAGATGTTCGTGTCGCTCAACGGCCGCGGAAAGCCCCGTCGGGGACACAAAGCCCGCAGGCGGCACCCCTCCACCCACTTCCTACCCATGATGCCTACGTAATTACCCCCCCACCTACCCCGCCCCAGGCCCCGAAGTGGCTCATCCCATCCCTCACATATTATAGTGTTGTCATCATAATTGCTGTTGATACTCTTATTATTATTATTATTATTATTATTATTATATATTTGTTATGCTATTATGATGTTACTATTGTAAGCCCTCTCCCTTGTATGTACATTTGTTGGGGCTTTGTGTTTGTTTGTTTGTTTTTACCATATTATGCTTAGTGTGGTCACAGTGGAGTTACCTTTAAGTTATTCTCCCTCTGCCCCTGTGTATGCCTTAGTAAGGCAGCTGGAAAAAAAACATGTATAAAACACAGTTTACTTGTAAATATTATGGTGTTCATCCCTATCACTCTTCTGAGTAGAAAGTCTGTTTAAATCCAACATGATCCTAAATGTATAAGCTGGACTGGAGGACTCAATGTTCAAGCAGGATTCTCTGAAGAGTCTGATCATCTGATTTGAGAAGTGACTTTGGGCTGCATTTGTGGACAATGGGATCTTACTCTCTCCATATAAAAGTGGATGGACATACATACAGTATATACTGTTTCACTTGCTTCACTACTGAGAAACTCTTGTGCTTGAGTGTGTGTGTGTGTGCGCATCATGTTTGTGTTTGTGTGAAGCAGTGATCCCTGTTAAGTGCAGACTCATGCGATGAGATTCATCTCTGATCAGATAACTATGCTGGGAGTTCCTTTCCATGTTTTATGCTCGGCAGGAGATCCCTTTTTTACGCCTTTCATGGAGCAGAGATAAGTGTTGTTTACTGCTGGTCCAAGTGTCTGCCCCCTTCGCAAGGTGAACAAACACACAGTAAAACAAACTGGCCTTGGGACAAGTCTGGACAAGATCACGTCGGTTGACTCCCCTGAGTCTTAGCACTGATGGGCACTCGACGCAGGTTGAAGCTCTGTGGTTGTCTGGCAACCATCACCGTTAAAATGGTTCTGGACTGAAAGCCCTATGTATCTAATGGTGTCTGGTTTCTGAAGCGCAAAAAGAAAATTAATTGACCCTTTCATACTATTTCATGTGTAGACTGTACTTCTTACTCCGTTACACCTCACTAACATTTCTCCACCAATCTGTTGCAAATAGAACATTTAATATATTTAATTTTTCGAACTCTGTGTTGAAAGTGAGGCTCCATCTCTTCTCCCCTTTGTGTTTTGCTGAAGTTCATGTCAGTTTCTTGGTTGAATATCATGTATTGCTTGCCTACTCCAGTGTCTGCAATCAAGGACATGATCACTGAACACTGTTTAATAAGCATATTTCTTTACTGCAGAGGAGCATTTGTGTGTGTCTTGTTCAGCCTGGTAAAACTGAATTCAAATAAACACTAAAATGATCAAACATGTACAAAAAGTGTGATCTATCATAATAGCTCTGTCATATTCTGTGATAATTATGATGATGATGATGATGATGATGATGATGATGATAATGATGATGAAAATAGTGATGCTAGTGGTGATGACTATCTTTAAAGAAATTATACTCTTTAAAAGAAAAAGTACCACTCATGAAAATCTTATTTTTTTCATATTCAAGTTAATTTAAGTTCAAGTTCTAACTGATACTGAATTTACATTTGCAATCTACATACATCATGCTTCGGACTACTGTATACTATTAGCACTCTCAACACTGAATGTAACAGTATGTTAGTTCAGCAGGTCTTGTGGATGACCATAGAGGCACGTGGCTTCTCTCACTTCCACATGTTAGAGGAACACAGATGGCAGGTGCTCCGATCTGAATGATTGGAAACAAATTGAGGCCCAGACAGGGACTTCATGCTGCTTAATGGATCCGTATGGGAAGTGACATCATGCAGCTTGATGGAACTGTAGTGAGCCTATCTGTAGATGGGACTGCAAAACATCTCACTTGTCAACACAATATATTTGTTCATAAGCCAAGCTAAAACATAAAAGCATGTCCTGGCCACAATTTCAGTAGTTTGTTGTTGAGTTTCAGATAAAGTGGTTGAGTACTGAACACCTTACTGAAGTAGACAAATGTAAATATTCATTTACAGTTTCATATAAAGTTCAGTATGGCAATGGCGACCAAAGGTATGTCAACACCCCCAACATGTGAAGCCTCCATAGTAATCCTATTTTCTGCCTGTTCCCTTGTGAGCGGTGCCTGATCGTCAACCAGTCTGAATCTCCCTCCCTCTCTCTCTACCTCCCTCCCTCCACCCCCCTCTCCCTCATAACAGTCCAGGAATTCCATGCCCCCCACCCCCTTCTCTTGGCTTTAAGGTGAGGCTGTCTGTTTATGCCAGCCCGCTGTTCGACAAGCGGCGAAACCGAACGGGAGCCTGTAATTATCATTGTTTCTGTACTGTCCTGTCAGAGTGCTCGCCAGCGAGACAAGAGTGATCCCTTGGCAGTGCTGTGGGCCTTTGATCACGAGCAAACCCCAAAAACGTTATGGAAAATCAAGGTGGGGAGAGCGCTCTTCAAAGAGCCATGCAAACTGGGGCCTGCCTGGATACTCTTTTGCTGGGACATCTTCAGCGTCTCACTCTCTTCCCTCCACTGTGTCACACACTAATGTTGCGTGCAGGTGTTTCCTCTTAAAATCTGTCAGGAGGTAAAGGACGACGTGCGTTTTGAAGCTGCTGTGCCTAGAGTGGCGGGTCTAAAGAGATACCGAAGTGCTTTGGCTTATGATGATGCTCGCTGTATGGCTTGGCAAACAACTAGCTCCCCTTAAGCTTAACAATCACATAAACAGATGGCTGTGGTCACAGTTGTGGTCGCGTTACCGCCAAAAAGCTTAAAATTCCAATCTTGGAAACTACTTGGGTCTTATGTGGGACAGATGTTAATCTTCTATCTTCAAAGTAATTAGCAAGACAAGAGAATGACGTGCTACTCAGAAGCATGGGATCCCTGGGGCATTGAAGCAGCACTAGTATACAGTAATATGCAACTTCAAATGGCACATTACCATTAAGATAAGAGTCATCAGCATTGTGACGTGAACACACCACACATATTGCAGGAATGCAGTGCTCTTGTGTCTACAGAAGAGCTGGTCAGCCACTGCAACAGTCTCATCAATGGCCTGCAACCACAGAACCACAGACAATGAACCTTGGGAAGAAAACGTAGGGCCAAATAAATACTCCATTTGCTCATCATATTCAGGTGGTATGCGAGAGAGAAAGAGACAGAGCAAGAGAGAGACAGAGTGAAGGAGAGGGAGTGAAAGAGAGAATAAGAGAGGGAGAGAGAATGCGATTCCAGTCCACAGAGCTTAATAAATGATTGTGGCCTCTGAGACTAATTGTGGTGGTTCTGCGTCTCCCCGCGGAGTGAAGCGTGGAGCCGCACGGCGCTTTGAGGGGGTCCAGTGTGCTCCTGCTCTGCGGCCTCCTCAGCCGGAGTGGCCTTGAAAGAGCGCGGGACCACCGGAGATCAATAGCAGAGCCCTTCAGTCTTTCACTGGCCCTCTAATCCCTCTCATTTGTCTGCCATTTGTTCGGGGCCATTCACAACTCTCTGAATTTGGGATTAGGCTTGTTTTGTTACAAAAACAGCCCAAGTTGTTATGGTGAATAGGCCAAGGGGCAAACTGTGTGCGTGCCTATATGTACGTGTGTGTGTGTATGTATGTGTTGCCTATACGTGTGTGTCATTGGGTGTGTGTCACCCCATTATTTCTTTCTTTTTTCTAATTTTTTATTTGAAGGACAGTAATCCATGGATATGATTTTGTGGAACATAATGCCAAGGGCTGACTGCTAATGGTTTTCATGTTCTTCATGTCCCAGAACGAGTTTTTCTTAGAGGCATTCTGCCCTCATCGGAGGAAAAGCAACTGGTTTCCTCAGTTGTTTTCAGTTTAGGACAAATATGTTAATAATTAAGCAGTCCTCAGATATGTAGCTAACCAGCAAGTATTTATTTTGAACTTTTCCAGTATGATGAACTCACGTTGCATGCTAGCTCTTGGAATCCGTCTCTGAAAATCTGAAATATTTTCCGCCTCATAGAACTCAAAATGGTGGCAGTTAAAATGAGTTAAGTTCCATAACTTTCAGAAAAGCCCCTGTTCCAATCGGGCAAATTCCCTCTCCCTCTCTCCCCCTCTCTCTCCTCTCCCCATCTTCATCTCAATCTTGCTCTTCATCTCTCCATTTCTCTATCTCTCTGTTCTCCAACTCTTTCTCTCTCTCCACGTCTCTCGCTGCCCTGTCCAGTTCTCCGTGTTAGTTGGCAGTGGAGAGCAGATCTATCAGAGTGGCCCCTCTCATCACAGGTTGGATTATGGCCTCCCGTCTGAAGCCACTGGACGGACATGAGACAGGGACTCCTGAGTGGCACACGCCCACCCCCGCCCACCGCCACCAACACCGACGCCTGTCCATGCCACGGCCCGAGGTATGCGCTGGTCCGCCGGGACACGTCCAGCCTCGGCCTCACTTGGCATTCCCCGGATGCCTGCGGGCAAGTCAAACACTGTAAGATGGGCTGGGGCTCGGGGGGCTGGGGTGGGTTTGGGGTTGGAGGGTGGAGGGGGTGTTTGATGGGGTGGTGGGGTGGCTGCCACTCTCTGCCAGAGACTTGGGCCAACTGAAGCAGGCTACAGTTTGGCCCAGGGCCCAGTCAACATCATGAGGTTGTCTTTGGCTTTTGGGGACTGGAAAAGACATAAGTCAGGATGGGTTCATGCAAAGCACGGGACAAGCCAAACCCATTCCACTCTAGCCTACGACCTCCGCTATGTGTGTATCTATCTGTGTTTGTGTGAGTGTGCATGTGCGTGTGTGTGAGAGAGAGAGAGAGAGAGAGAGAGAGAGAGAGAGAGACAGACAGAAACTCCAAGCAAGAGGAGCTCATCTGTCTGCCTTTTGTCATGCATCTGCACACATTTTCACACGGTTAATGCTAACCCCGCTCACGCCCGTGATCCCCTTGCCTCACCACCAGGTCGGGTATTCACCCCTCGGCACTCAACGTTTTCCACGGTTTTGGTGTTTAAATTTAGGTTTTCATCACGGGCCTCCTTTTCCCCTCTCAGGAGTTTCAAAAATAAGCTTGAGTAGCAGCGGCGAGAAAAATTTATTTTGGACCTCTTCCACAGGCTGCTCTCGGACATATAAAACGTCCGTGACTGTGGGGGTGTCTGTTTCGTCTGTCAAGGATTGTCAGCATCGTCCTGAAAATATGTAAAAAAAATGAAAAAAAAGAAGAAAAAATGAATGCTCTTGGCTGGACAGGGGGGGACGTGCTGGTCCGAGACCTCTTTCCCTCACAGATATTTCCAGCGGTGATATAAATATGAGTCTTCTGAAATAAAACAGTCTGTCTGCTGCCTCTCTTCACCCCAGCAGGATGGAGACAAACAACAGGATGAGGGGGCACGTGCACAGGGTGTGCGCCTCTCTTACCACAACCATTCACCTAAAGCTAGACGGACAGTGATCAGGCTGTCCCCTTGCACTGCATATAGGGAGAGTCTCTGTACCCCTCTGTATCAGATCAACCTCTTATAAAACATCATGGCAGGTTCCCTGAACATGGATTTAGCCTAGTCTTAGACTATTTCAATTTTTCAATTTCAATGAACATCTCTATTGAGAAAAGCTTTTGGTCTAAGACCAGGGGCACTAATCTAAAGGCTGTGCAAAGTGTCTAAAGACTAGGTAAAGCTTTGCTTAATAATAAATTAGAATCTATTTGCAAAATGAATACCATGAGAAAGAACAAGAACAAACATTAGTGGGGTCAGCTAAAAGCCGTCTCATGCCACATGAAGCTGTTAGTTCATGCATGAGAATGTTGCTCATAGACTGCCTTTGCACTTTGCCCAGCATTCAAATTAAGGCCTATGATTTTTCAAATTAGGGCCTCTAATAGAGAAGAGAGCTAGCTATGTTGCTCCCGTTCACCTTCCAAACTCAACATGGAGGTACAGTATAGCATCTTCCCCAAGCTGTATGAAGCATGCACCATGTTTAGGCTATTTGGTCCTTGAGGCGATGGGCCTGCGTGCCCTGAGTGAGCTTCCCACAGCAGCATCTGTGTGTGTGAGGTGGAGCGGAGCTCAGCTGACATGTCACACACAGCCTCTCCTCATCACTGAGCCGGCCCATTATGGCATTAGAGGGCTTTTCATCGGGAAGGCCCGGAGCAACCGGAGAGAGGGGTGTGTGTCTGTGTGTGTTGTGTGTCTGTGTGTGTGTGTGTGTGTATGGATGGCCGGTCGGTCGGGGTCCTAGGAGGAGCACAGGGAGCAGGGGCCACATGTTATGGTGCTCTTTGTACTGGTGACCCACGGATGTTGATCTGTTGCCTCTGCTCTGACATGTAACTACTTGCCTGTGGGTTTGAAGTCCTGTCTGGACAAGGTAAACTGCAAATGAATTGTACTTTCTTCAGAGAAATAAAGATGCACTGAACTGAACTGAACTGAACTGTGTCCCCAAGAGCAGCTGAATCATGGGTAGATGGCCCTGTTTTGGTTGAGAGTTGTGCCAGATCGGCGTCAGATGCTAGCCAGTGTCACCAGAGGCAAACCTATTGGCTATCTGCTCATCTGTAAAAGACTTTATAAGTTGAATATGAATTGCGCTATGCAGATAAACCTGCCTTGTCTTCACACTGAAAGGGTCATGGACACCTCCTAAGGGATCCCTTGGCATGGCAAAACATGCTAAACATATTTTGAAAAAATAAACACTGTTTTTTCATGTTGGCTTGAAAGCATCTTTAGTGCACCATTAGTAAGATATTACTCAATCACAAAACTGCCACCTAGTGATGAGGACAAATAACTGGCTTTTGAAATTAAAAGATGGACCTCCTTGTACAAGAGTAGAACTGACAGAAAATATGTCAACACTAAACATGGGCAAGAGCGCCATCTCCTGGTTCAAAAATACATTACTTTGGTGCAAGTGAGGGGATAGGGTGCACAGGGATGTTATCCCCATTATTGTTGAGATAAAACGTCATCATAAAGACTACCCCTGTGATTTACAGCAATAGTTAAACTATAACTAACAATTAATAACCTATTTTACTGTGCGTTGCTTATGTATTCTACTCCTGCTATCCTTGTGAAATTCTGAAACACCACGCAAGGCAACCTCTCCCTCTCTAATTGCATCATGTTATATTAAGGCATCAGGATGTCGAGGAGGTGGCCATATTACCTGTTGTTCCCTTTGCCTCTTTTTTGTTGTCTGAGTCCAATGCTCTTTACTTACATATCTCTACTAGCTTATGTCTATTTTATCCTCAAAACTGATCTGAACTGGCTTAGAGCCTCCACTTGGTAGACCTGGAGTGATGTGACAAGTTGGGCACGCATCCCAAGTCAGTTCAACTCATCTTTGAAAGGGCCTAAACTAAAGGTGTTGTGCTGAGTGCCAACCACAAACAAGCCTTGAGAGGGTGTTTCTCAGAGAGTGTCATAGTTGAGGCTTCTGCCCACGCCCACATCAAAGAAACAAAGCATCACGCCATGACACATGCCTGACCCTAATCGTTACAATAGGCCATACACTGAGATGCAGTAATAAAGGGTGAAACCGAAAGTTTCTCACACAGTTGAATCTGTGGCTTGGCTGATATTGTAGTGGAACGTCAGGACACTAGGGTGCGCTATACAACAGGACACTATGGGATGTAGTGAACAAGAGAATAAGTCAATTCAACTCAATCTTATTTAGATAGCACATTTAACACAACAGAATTGATCCAAAGTGCTTCACATATATATAAAAAAACAACACAAAAAATAGTAATGGTAGTAGTAATAATAATAATAATAATAAATATAGCTGCAAGCAGCAATGAGGGGGCCAAGCAGATGAGCAGAAGTTGCCATGGCAACTGAGTGATATATGAAAGTGTTGCTAATTATGGCACCTCTAGTGGACAAAGCTAACTTTTATTAATTGTGCATCTTCAGGATGTGGTCCCAAGTTCATGTACCAAGTTTAGTGTCAATTTGAGAAAGTGTTGCAAATTATAGCGCCCCTAGCAAATTATAGCGCCCCCCCCCCCAGTGGTTGAAGGTCACCAAATGTATTGTGTGTCCTCAGGATGAGGTCCCAAGTCTATATACTAAGTTTGGTTTCGATACGTGAAAGCATTGCTGAAATATGAGCCCACTTCCTATGATTATAGCACCACATAGGGGTCAAAATTGACCAAATTTCTTGAACCTTATCCTAATTGGGTCCTGTACCTATGTACTAAGTATGGTGTTGATACGTGAAAGATTTGCCGAGATATGAGTTAACTTCCTGTTTGGCGGCTTTGCCGCCAATTTCGATTGGTCGTGACGGGCGACCGGTTTTGAATATGGGTCTAAAAAGCAATGCATTTGTGAGTCATGGTCTGAAGATCATCTGCGCCAAGTTTCGTGAAAATCGGACAAACTTTCTGACCTGTGAAAACGTTTTAGTGTTTATGATGAAATCCAATATGGCAGTCAAATCAATTATGTTGACGTCACAAGTTGGCATGTGTCGGCCTAAGGACCTCCCAAAGTATTAACAGACATCTCTAATATGTTTTAATTCCAAACACATCACACGTTACAGGCCAAAACGTAATTTTGCTAATTACAGTGCCACCTATAGGTCAAAAGTCATCAAATGTATTGAGCCTCCTCCTTATTGCCTCCTGAGCCCATGTTCCGAGTTTGGTTTTGATACATTAAAGACTTGCTGAGATATCACTTCACTTCCATCCACGACTTGATTAGTCGTGATGGGCAACCGGTTTTGAATATGGGTCCAAAAAGCAATGTATTTGTGAGTCATGGTCTGAAGATTCATTTTTGTGAAAAACGGATGAACTTTGTGACCTGTGAAGCCTTTTAAAGGGATATTCCACCATTTGGGGAATTACACTCATTTTCCACCTCCCCTTGAGTTAAAGATGCCCTGCCACACGTATTCTATTACTTTGTGGTAATTTCTGAAGTTCTCTTAAAAAAAAAAAAAAAAAAAAAAAAAAAAAAAAAATTCTTAAGTTCTACCATGGACTCTGTAACATTTTTTTGTGGAAAACATGCCTTGGTTACCTTGTTTCAAGCCATTCTAGCGTGGTATTGAAAGCCTGCAGGAAGACTCTGCACGATTTGCGCCAGTTCTCATTAATATTCAACGAGCTAAGCTGCTTGACTCTGATTGGCTAACAGCTAGTAGGTTTCGTCCATAACATGACAGCCGTTATCAACTATTTTTAGCTTCATGGCATGAACTTAACTTGGCTAGCGAGTGCATTAAACCTGTATAACATAACACTTCCTTGAGTTGACAATAACTTTTTACTTACTGACTGGGCACTGGTGGTAGACTGCCGCGATGGTAGCTTTTATCAACTAATTTTAGCTTCATGGCATGAACTTAACTTGGCTAGCGAGTGCTAACATTGTCCAAATGGGCATTAAACCTGCTAGGCTAGCGAGTGCATTACACCTGTATAACAGCACTTCCTTGAGTTGACAATAACGTTTTACTTAAGGCACTGGTCGTAGACTGCTGTGATGGTAGCCTACGTACTGCCTCAGGCTTAAACAGCAACCTTTTTGCAAAGCCTGTGGCATTGTTCCAAAAAAAAAAACTGAAGCCATTTGCCCAAGTCTGGGTTCTTGGGCAAAATGCATTGTTGAAGTTCTATTCGTGCATAGTGCACAAGACCCTTGACATTCAACCATCCTTGCATAGGCCTACGAAAACTGTCACAGAGCTAAGCAAATTTTGTGGGCAGGTCTCAACTGGGCAAGCTCATGAATAATAATGAGCTCAATTTTACATCAAACTGAAGAGCTTTTGCAACTGGCCTAATTTCTCTGCTTATTTATTTTCAGTGGCTAGAGCTGACAGAGGAGGTAGCTGTTTATTTTCACATTCACGACATAGCACAAACACAAGTAATTATACAAGTAAAAACGGTTTTGTGTGGCAGGGGACCTTTAAACAATTGATTTTTACCTTTCTCCAGTTCATCCAGCCGTTCTCTGAGTCTGGCGATACCACTTTCAGCTCCAGCCTAGGATAGATCATTGAATCGGATTGGACCATTAGCATCTCGCCTGCTAGCATCACGTTTAAAAGTGACTTCCGAAAGATTTCCGGTAATTTTCCTATTTAAAACTTGTCTCCTCTCAAGTTAGAAAGTGTAATAAGACCAATGGAAAATGAAACGTGGCTATTTTCTAGGCTGATTTGACATGGAACTATACTCTCATTCCAGCGAAATAATCAAGGAACACAATGGGTGCAGTAGCACAATATCATGCAGCACCTGAAAATAGTCCCCTCTGACATTTTTGTCAGTCGCCAGTTAGATCTACACGTGATTCAAGTTTGAGTAAGAATTGTTTTTTTTTTTTGTTTTTTTTTCAAATATTATGAAACGCTACCATTTATTTTTTTTTGTTTTCATCAAGATTTTCTGTCAATATCAGATACACACGTGTAGAACGGCAAGGGCCGGTTGCACAAAGCACCTTAAGTTTTGATCTCAAACAGGGAGAGTGAATGGTGTAGCCAAGCAACTTCAGGATGCCTCCCCCTGGCTGGTGTCTGTTGTCTGTGCTGCCCATTGGCTTGCCCTGTCATGCAAGGGTGTGTCAACATCGGTACCCTACATGGGAACATTTAGGGACCACCTGCAGCAGCTCCACCTGTATTTCCGCAACAGCGCCAATAGGACTGCTGCTCTGAAGATGGCAGGGCAGACCTTGGGCATCGATAATTTGAACATCAAGGCAAGTTTTGCTGAAAGTAAAACAATACTTACTGTACATCACCAATTGTAGGTTGATTTGAATAAGAGCATCTGCTAAATTAAAAATGGTAATTTTAACACAAAGTATGACTTGCACCTTCTGGGCCTGCTCATGTTGTTATCTTTTTACTCATTAAATATTGTTTAGGAGGTGAAGGTCACACACTGGCTGTCGCAAGATGCAGCTATTAAAAACCTCTAGCACAACCTCTGTGCAGTCCTGGCAGCCTTGGCTGAAGAGTCAGAGGTCAACAAGTGCCCATCAGCCAAGGGGCTGTATTACTTCCTGGCAACATACAGGTTTGTGCAGCAGTCTACCTGCAAGCAGATGAACTGCCACACCTAACCTGCCTGTCCAAACTGTTCCAGAAGGAAAAAGTAAATTATTCTGGCACTGAAATACCAGGTAAGAATTTATTTTAATAGCATATTCCAGAAGCTCTCATCTGCAGCTTTCACCATATATTTAATCCCAGTTTTTATTAGGTTCCTGTGATAGTGGCTGTTCTGAGGAGGATTAAAGATGATGGAGATAATCAACCTCCTGGGTCATTACTGTCCCAGCTAAATCAAGACCTGGATGATCTGCCTTCAGCATTGGCCACAAGGAGGAGAGGGACCAGAGAGGGAGAGGACTCGAAAAAATGGCGGTCAGCGGTAATAATTATTCACAAGCTCACGGAGCTGATTAACTTTAAGTCAGAAACCGGAGCAGCTGTCACAGCTATACCAGAATCTGTGTATTCAAAAGCCAGAGAAAGCCATCTGAAAAGTGCTGCCAATATGGAATTCTGCTAGAAGAAATGATCATAGATCGGATTGTTGAGGGAATTAAAGATGCAAAACTGTCTGAAAAATTACAGTTAGACCCTAATCTAATGTTAAGAACCAGCAACCGTTAATTAGACGTGAAAAGACTGAAATTAAGAAAGCAAATGTGGATGCTATAGCTGCACAAAAACCAGCACCAGAGTCACATGGCTCAGAAAACCGAGATTTGTAAAAGATGTGGGGAAAAGTCCTCAGCATGCATGGAAGCAGTGTCCAGCAGAAAATGTAAAAACAAAAGCCTTTTCACAGCAGTTTGTTGGACAGGACGTAGGCTATTGAAGAAAGGCATGAGATGGCGGAATGTGCATTAATGGGAACAATTCAGAGTCAGAAACAAGGTATCTGGAAACAGGACATACAGATGAACGGAGAGCTGATTAACTTTTAGTCAGAAACCGGAGCGGCTGTCACAGCTATACCAGAATCTGTGTATTCAAAAGCCAGAGATAGTAATCTGAAAAGTGCACAGCGAAGGATGAGCGGTCCCAACAACCAACCACTGACTGTACTGGGCACGTTCAATGCATGTCTTATAAAGGGCTAAAAGAGAACAGAGCAGGACACCTTTGTAGTTAAAGACCTGGGGATGCCACCAGGTCTCCCTGCCATCTAGAGTCTACCGCTACTGCAACAGATTGCAGCAGTTTAAACAATAGGAAATACAGTTAAAATGTTTCACAGGCTTAGGAAAGCTGCAGGCTAGCTATAGAGTTAGCTGAAGGAGCCCTAGCCATATGCACTGTCAGCTCCTAGACGTGTAACATTACCTCTTTAACGACAAAATAACGTCAGAGCTCCAGAGGATGAAAAAAAAAACATGGCCGTCATCCGACAAATCCAAGAACCAACGTGCATCGTGAGCGATACATACTCCCAGCTGTGGATGACACACTCGCGAGGTTAGATGAAGCAGTAGTTTTCTCAAAAACGCTGTGGCTAGGAGACAGATGGCTTCTAAGACCCCATATGGAAAATGCATATTATGAGGTTTTATCACTGAAAATGATTATTTCTGAAAAAACTTTGGCCAAAGTTGAGATGTGGGAAAACTCATGGTTTCACTTTTATCAAGGGAAAACAGCATGTTGCATTGACAATGAAATCTCTGATTGACCACTCGAGGGATTTGCGACAGCCTTTCCAAGCTGTTTATAACATGTAGCATATCAATGTTCAACGGAATTATTTTTAAAAACGGAGGGGATATAGGCTATCAGTTTTTTTCCTAATAGCCTACCCTACTACGTATCTCTTAGCGACAGCCAGATGGAGAATCCAGACCAGTGGTGTACATATTAAGAAGACTGACGCCCACTGAATCTCAGTACGCACAGATCGAGAAAGAGGCCCTCGCCGAGTGACTGAGTGTGTATCTCCTGGGATTGGACTTGACTGCACACATTACAAGCCTTTGATCTCAATTCAATTCAAATGTATTTGTCACATACAATTATATGGATATGTATATGTAGCGAAATGCTTTGTCCACTGTCTCCATGGCTGTGCAATGTGTAAGTAAATAAGGAAATAGATAGAAAAAACAAGAGAAGAAGAAGAAGAAATGTCTAAAGTGAATGACATGTTTTCAACATGCATGTGCTCCTGCTACAGTCCTCATTCAGTATCCGGATAGCTTGGGTATAAAAACTTTTCCGCATTCTCTGTGTGTGATCTCGCTGTTAGGCGCTGTTGTAAGTGTGCATGCATGTTAGACACGGAGGAGATATGAGTGACTATGAAAATGCTTTATTCTTTACAGCTAACTGGCAAAACAGTCATAGACCACATCGGGGAGGATGTGGACGAACCACCTGTGAGCTATCCCTTGCAGTGCAGTGAAGCGTCTGTCACTTGGCTTGTAGACATCATGGGTGTTGCAACTCTGCTTTGCCTTCAGCTTGCAGCTTCCATGCTGTTGCTGGTTTTCTCAAGTAAGTTCCTAATCATATATCTGATAAGCTAAATGATATCTTACAATTTACTGCATTTATTTTTATATTTCAAAGAAAATACAATAACATCTATGATGTCATGCAAGGTTCTATGGTGAATATATACTTGTTATTAATGAACTGATAAGACATACATCACATTATAATGTTGTTATCTATGTAATGTCTACTTTGTCTACAGTACAGTATTACATACATGTGTGATATCTTTGCCACTGTCTTTGGCAGGTGCCCAGAGTGGGTATGTGGGCATTGTGAATGGCACAGTAGCAAAAGAACACTCCAGACCCTACATGGTCTCTGTGCAGAAAAATAAGGGACATATCTGTGGTGGCTTTCTGGTGTCTGAGTCATTTGTCATGACTGCAGCTCATTGTATCACTTGGTAAGTCCTCTAATTCAAGTTTAAAAAAATAATGATATGAGTTATGCAACAAAAGCTAGATTTAGCCAAAGCTCTTAAAATAATTGTTGAAGATACATTGACATAATAAGTGTGTTTTCTTTCCTCCTTGGAAGGGGAGTGAATTTGACTGTTATGGTAGGGGGACATGACATTACAAACCAGAAAAGTGGAACAAGGATACCAGTGAAATACTACCATATCAACCCTGGACACAATGTTAAGCCACTTCTCAATGACATTGCACTTCTACAGGTGAATAGCAATACTGAAGAGTTTTTTTTTCCTTATATTTCTATAAAGTAAATATCACAAATTAACTTGGTGCAGATTTAAAGATGCACTGTGTTGTTTCATCCTACCTGTTCAAATCATTGTCAGTCACAGTGTTTTTGGATATGTTACACAGCTGGCAGAAGGAGCAAAACAGTCCAACTCTGTAAAATGGATCTCTATTCCTAAGAAAGACAAAGACATCAAAGGGGCAGAGGTTTGTAGTGTGGCCGGATGGGGGGCAACAAAAACCAATGGGCCTGTAAACAATCTCCTTCTCCAGGCAGATGTGGTTATCGTGAAAAGAAAAGAGTGCAAGCAATACTGGAATGATTTTTTCAGTGAAGGAATGCTTTGTGCGAGAGGTAAAGCAGGCTTTTGCCAGGTAAGCTGTGGGCAAATGCACTACTCTCGAGGTCAATGAAAATGGAAGAACAAAACTGAGTTGCTCTGCTACTTTTGTTTTCTCACCCAGCTGATGTCTGTTGCAGGGTGACTCTGGAGGCCCTCTGGTCTGCAAGAACAAGGCTGTGGGAGTAGTGTCGTTCAATGAGAAAAATAATTGTAACAAGCCAAAAAAGCCAAATGTCTACACAAAAATATCAGCATATCTGCCATGGATAAAGAGTATTTTAAAGAGTGTCAAACACTGACGAAATGAAATAAATGCTTACATGCTTTCCATTACCTTTTTCATTCAATTTCTTATTTAAATACATGATTCCATTTAAAAAGTATTTTGTAGGGTGTTTTACATAAGCCCATCTGATGGCTTAAACCAGATAAAGCAAATGTACCAACACAGTGGAATTATTGATCACAATATCATCTCTGATGGTCATCTACCAGTTTGCTGAGTTACTAGTGACATGTTTCTTGTGAAATTCTTTAGCCTGCATCTTCAAATTAGCGGTGACACTGCAAAAAGTGCACCATGGCAACATGTGGTTAGTGCATCACACCTCAGAAGGGTTTCCTGTGGGTGACCTCATTAGGGGTCCTTACAGATTCAGGGGTCTTTACGGGAAACATTTCAGATGACTGCGGGTTGAGCCACTGTGCATGTGGAAATTGCCACCAAAATGACCAAGAACATTACTAATTCATACCAGGGACGAACTGGCCATCTGGCATACCAGGCATTTTCCCGGTGGGCCAACGCACCTTTTGGGCTGATAGAATAGGCTATATGTATAATTTAATTTGTTTGGCCAAAGATCGGCCCTTAGGAAGGACAGTCAGTGGCCCATTGGTTCATCTACCATACTGACACTGTACTGATCCAATAACAGCTCTTGTCAGGCCCCACTCGCCCTCCCATTTTGGCTCAGAGCTAGCATTCTGTGAGCGCATCAAAATGGTTAATCGAAGTAGCCTACACGTTGAAACTGAAATATAGTTCAGCCTTCCCATAGCAAACAACTGTCAGACGCCCGTGAAAATGGGTGGGGCACGGGCAAACTGTAGCTTGTACCCGTGCTCAAGTGTGCGGAGAACCCATTGAGAGCTTGTGCACTTCCGCCACTCTGCAATGTGGTTCGCCAGACACGGGGCAGTGACTGTTTTTTTGTCAACAAGTGCTTGTGTAGACGTGCGAGGGGAACACACTGGCACGCCAACTAAAAACAAGGAAGGGCCTCTAGCGCATTCCTCCCAAGAAGGCCACAACCGTCGACTGGCCTGGGGCTGGCCAGTGGGACCAGAGCGAGAAGCAGAACGCTCTCGGCTCCTCTTCCAGCCACAGCTTGGCTGCCCGCTCTGCTGCTGCTGCTGGAAAATGCTCCTCTGGGGCTGACCAGCCGATCTAGGCTGCTGCCGCTGTTGTGGGCACTGCCTACACCTCTGTTTCTGTCGATGTACGGCCATCGGAGTGAGCGGGGGCCGGGGCCGGGGCAGGAAAGTTTTGAGCGCTGCGGTGCTCTTCTGTGTAGCCTCAAAACGCTCCTTCATATTCTCCATCGTTGGTCCGGAGGGGGAGAGGGACGCATCCAGCAACGGGGTCAGGCAGCTAGATAGATAGATAGATAGATACTTTATTGATCCCCAGGGGAAATTCAAGGTCTCAGCAGCATACAGACAACACAAACACATTCTTTAACAGCAGAAAGAGTAATTAAAGTATATAATATAAACACACAACTAATCAATAAGGACAGTAGAAGATAAAGAATATGCTAAATATACTAAAATACAAATGACAAAAATACAAATTATACTAACTAACACTTAATCTAAATCAATTCTAAAAACAGTATCCACATAGTGGTGATTAATCAATCAGAGGTGCTTGCAATGACTGAGGCAGGGACTGAGCCTGTGATTCTCTGTGCATAGTAAGGTAAGGTATGGTAAGGTGCTCTGTGTGAATGAGTGTCATGGTGGTAGTGCAATGGTGATAGTGGTCATGGTGATAGTGCAAATGAGTAAGTCCAACAGTGCAACAATGCAGAAATAAAGTAAAGTATATCTATATATTTAACTATTTAAGAAAATGTATAAGTATGGCCACAGTTCGGCTGTGGCATGGGGGGGTGGGGTTATGCATATGTGCTAATGTGCTAATATAGCACGCAAACAGTGAGGCATAAAGACAGTGGTAAAAGTGGCTAGTGGACAGACAGTACCAAACATGGAGGGGGTGAAGAGGCAGACAGACTATGCAGAGAAGTCTATCTCTCCTCTTCCCTTAAGTGAGGCATTGAACAGTTTAATGGCCCTGGGGACAAATGACTTTCTCAGTCTGTCAGTTGTGCAAGGCAGTGAGCGAAGTCTCCAGCTGATCAGGCTCTTCTGCTTAACAATAGTGCTGCATAGAAGAGGACGCTGGCAACAACAGACTGGTAGAACATCCTGAGGAGCTTACTGCACACATTGGAGGACCGCAGCCTCCTCAGGAAGTACAGCCTGCTCTGCCCTTTCTTGTAGAGTGCATCAGTGTTGGCTGAACAGTCCAGTTTATTGTCCAGGTGGAGACCCAGATACTTGTAGGTGCTAACCACCTCCACATTGACCCCATCAATGTGGACTGGTAGCAGAGTGGGCTTAGACCTGCGGAAATCCACCACCATCTCCTTGGTCTTTGAAGTGTTAAGTTTAAGATGATTGAGTTTGCACCACTGCACAAAGTCCTCCACCAGGCTCCTGTACTCCTCCTCCTGCCCGTTCCTGATACACCCCACAATTGCAGTATCATCAGAAAACTTCTGCATGTGGCATGACTCTGTGTTGTAGCAGAAGTCAGATGTGTACAGGGTGAACAGGACTGGAGAGAGCACAGTTCCTGTGGCGCTCGGTGCTGCAGATCACAGTGTCAGAGAGACAGTTCTTCAGTCTGGCCGAACTGTGGTCGCTCAGTCAGGTAATCTGTAATCCAGGTTACCAGGTGTGGCGTCCACACCCATCTGCAAGAGCTTGTCTCCCAATCTGAGGGGGCTGGATGGTGTTAAAAGCACTTGAGAAATCAAAGAACATGATTCTCACAGCACTTTTCCCTTGTCCAGGTGGGAATGTGTCCTGTGTAGAAGGTAAGTGATGACATCGTCCGCCCACTTTTTCTCCTGGTATGCAAACTGCTTGGTCTAGTGCATGCACTTGCCTCCAATGCTCCATTGTCTTCATCACATGTGATGTAAGAGCGACAGGTCTGTAGTCATTAAGCTCACTAGGGTGTGGCTTCTTAGGGACAGGGGTAAGACATGATGTCTTCCACAGTGTTGGAACTTGTCCAAGGTGTAGGCTCAAATAGAAGATGTGCTTCAGTGGCTCCCCCAGTTCAGCAGCACAGGCCTTGAGTAGCCTTGGACACAGTCTGTCAGGCCCCGCTGCTTTATTGCTGCGCAATTTCTTAAGTTGGACTGTCACTTGATATGTTGTAATGATGAGGGGTGTAAGGGTAGGGGAGGGGGAGGGGTGCATCTGGGATCTGTGTGTCTGATGGCTGTTGACTGAGGTTGTTGTCACCTCATTGTTCGTGATTGCCATGTGGGGGAGGGGTGCAAAATCCAGTGATGGTGGGGGTATGATAGCCTGTGATGATGGAGGTGAGTGTTGCGCTGGTATTGAGGGGGTGTGGGGGATGGTGGACAGACCACAGCCATTGGAGCTGGAGCAGGGCAGTCAAACCTGTTGTAGAAGTGGTTCAACTGGTTTGCCCTGTCCAGGTCCCCCTCCACAGAGCTGCTGATCTTCAGGCCAGTGATAACCTTCATGCAGTCCCATGTCTCCTTCAAGTTGTTTTCCTGTAGCTTCTGTTCCACCTTCTTTCTGTAATCCTCCTTAGCTTCCTTCAGCTTGAATTTGAGTTCACCTTGCATGCGCCTCAGCTCTGCCATGTCCCCCTCTCTGAACGCCATCTTTTTCCTGTTAAGAAGGGTCTTGACATTGCTGGTTATCCAAGGCTTGTTGTTGGGAAAGCAGCGTACAGTTCTGGTGGGAACAACAATGTCCATGCAGAAGTTCAGGTAGTCAGTTGTGCACTGTGTGACCTCCTCTAAGTCCTCTCCATTCTGTAACACACTCCAGTCAGTACACTCGAAGCAGTCTCTCAGAGCCTCATCCACTTCGGGTGTCCACTTCCTGAAGGTGCGTGTGGCAACTGGTAGCCTCTGTACTTTGGGCTTGTACATTGGCTGGAGATGAATGAGGTTGTGGTCTGACTTTCCCAATGGGGGAGGGGGTTTGCACTGTATGCATCCCTCACGTTTGCATACATGAGGTCTATTGTCCTGTTTTTCCTTGTAGGGCAGACAACATACTGGTAAAAATTTGTGAGTGTGGAATCCAGTTTTATGTGATTGAAGTCGGCAGAGATCACAAAAAAGGCGTCAGTGTGTTGGGTTTGAAGCCTTGCGATTGTGGAGTGGATGACGTCACACGCTGTATCCGGGAGAGCTCGAGGTGGAACGTAAACACAGACAGCAATTGCATGCGAGAACTCCCTCAGCATGTAGTACGGGCGGAGACTAACCGCTAATAACTCCACATCCTGACAGCATACAGTCTCCTTTACTGTTACATGTCCAGGATTGCACCATCTATTGCTGGGACAGCATCAGCCACAGATGGCGCACCAGCACCACCAAGTGGCCCATCGCCCTGCCCTGTGCCCTGCACAGTGCCACTGTGGAGTCGGGGCTTCGTCATCCTCCACAGCCAACCTCATGCTCTCACCAGCGTAGACCTGGAGGAAGGCTGCGGTGTTGAGGGCACGGCATGCCTGCCCCACACAGGCGTAAGCCTTGGATGCCTGGCCGGCAGTGACTAGTCTGCACGGCTTAGACGGAGTGGGTGGGCCACGAGCCGATGCTTCATGTGGGGCGAGGTAGGCAGCCAGCGCCTCCTCCACTTCGGGCAGGTGAGACAGGCCTTGCTCCTCTGCCCCTTGTAGGGCATAGAAGGGCCCGAAGCCCTGGACAGGTGACCGTAGGGTTTTCCCCCATGAGCGCTGCACCTTACTGAGGAAATCGGGGAAGGCTGGGAGGGGGCGTTGTCGCCTCTCTGGGCACTGCTCATAGTACGACCCGTCCACAAGCGAGCCATGATACTCCGGCTGTTCAGGCCACGCAATACCCAGCAGCTGGGTGGCATGGTCAAGCACCGTGGCTAATCCCATATCGGTCAGGCTCTATAGGAGATGGAAACAAATTGACATACACAGGCATGCACACACTCACACACGCATGCATGCATACAGGCACATACACACATACAAGCATACACAAAAGTTGCAAGAGTAGGTGATGGAGACAAATTGACAAGCGTGATTTATTTTCGCGTGGAGGATGTAACTGAGCGGCGGTATAGTTATATACTTACTTAAGTGTGGAGCTATAGCTTGCACGCTAGCAAAACTAGCCTTGACGTTAACTACAAACACAATAGGCTATAATACAACCCCACTAGCTGCGAACAGCAGTAGCAAGGTAACAAAACTGATAGCCAACAAAAACGTGAGATGCCCCAGTATACAAATGTACCCAGCAACCCCATCAACTGCAAACAGTGATATGGGGACAGTATTTTAACAACTGCAATATAACTAAAGGTTATACTGGGTAACCCCAGTTCTCTGAAACATCGAGTGGAGAGATTCACCAAAGGGAGGGACATCTGTACCCGACCTCTGCAGAAGCAACCAATTGCACCAAGTCTGGCTTTGACAGACAGCAGCGCGAATCCGATGCCACGGATAGCCCCGCCCCGAATCCGTGGTATAAAGGATGATGCCGCGCTGCCTCTCATCAGTAGACAATTCGCTTCTCGTGAAGCCAGCGGGGCTTACTCGGTGGATCTCTCCACTCGATGTTTCAGAGAACTGGGGTTACCCAGTATAACCTTTAGTTCTCTTTCATCAACTTGTGTTCGAGATCCACCTAAGGGAGAGATCTGGACAGCTCCCCGATTGCCCATTTGCCTACCGTGACACTGTCAGCCTCGGATGGTCTCTACGCCAGGGTGTCCCCTCAGCGCAGTGGTGCCAGACACATCCAAAGTTATACGCACAATCACAACATAACCCCACTCAGCGGACAGCATGACCAGGGAATGTGTTTATGGCTATGAATTTGCTCAAGTGTTATCGGCCATGTAGCCCACCTCGACTAGAGATCGCCCGAGCAGGGCTGTGCCGTGAGGGAAGTGACAGTAGTGTAACGAACGTAGGGATGCGACTCACGCAGATCCAACACTCAGGACCGAATGAGAAACCGGCGATCTAGTAACATCCAGCCGGTAGAATTTCACAAAGGTGTCCGGACTAGTCCAACTAGCTGCAGAACACACCTGTTGCACTGATATCCCTTGAAACACCGCCCATGAAGCCGCCATCCCCCGCGTAGAGTGAGCTCTCAGGCCTGCGGGAGGCTGTAGCCCCTTCGAATCGTATGCTCCCGCTATGGCGTCGACAAGCCAGTGCGATAAGCGCTGTTTTGAAATAGGTTTTCCCGTGCGCGGGGGGGCCCAGGAGACAAAGAGTTGGTCGCTCTGCCTAAAACTCTTAGTCCTGTCCATGTATGTTCTCAAGGCTCGAACGGGGCATAAAGTGTTTAACCTTTGCTCTTCTGCTGATGCAAAAAGGGGCGGGTGAAAGGCTATGAGCTCCAACACCTCGCAAGAGAACGTAGGGAAGCATTTCGGTACAAAGGCCGGGTTAGGTTTGAGAAAAACCTTATCCCCATTAGAAGAGAACTGAAGGCATGAGGCGTGCACCGAAAATGCATGCAAGTCACTAACATGTTTGGCTGAGGCTAGCGCAAGCAGTAGTCTTGAGTGACAGCAATTTCAAGCTTATATCCCCAATATGCTCAAAGGGCTGCCGTGACAGCGCATCCAAAACCAAAGGGAGATCCCATGACGGGACGAGCTTTTTCGAGATTGGCAACGAGCGTCGCACCCCCTTCATGTACCTTCGTACTAATGGGTGCTGACCCACCGTGTCATCATTGAAACCAAAGTGACACGCTGATATAGCCGCCAAATACACCTTAATGGTGGAGAAGGATTTCCCCTCCTCCTTAAGGTCTTGTAAAAAGCTGAGAATGTCTGAGACAGAGCACTGATATGGCACTAGATGACGCACGTCACACCACTTTTCAAAGACTCGCCACTTATAATCATACAGAGACCTAGTGGAGAAAGCCCTTGCACTCTATGGCGAGAGGGATGCGTCTGCCGTTACAACTTTCCTCGCGGTCACTGCCCCGAGGGGAGTGCCGTGGGAAAAAACTCGTGGGATGCAGTGCATTTGCGCGACACTTTCACATCTCGGCGGAGATTGCGCATGGGGTCGAGGTGGAGAGATGCAATCCATTTCATGAATTCCCTCATTCTCAGCAGCCCCAATGGCAAGACCTGTATGGCGGAAGCCATGAGTCCCTGTAGTCTCAGGCATGTGCGAAACTTTACCCTCGCTCCCTCTCTGAACAGTGTGAGGCAGTTCATGGCAGAGCGAGTGCGCTCTTGTGACAGGCGAGCGCGCATGGCAACTGAGTTCAGCTCCAGTCCTATGAAAGTGACATTCTGGGCGGGAGTGAAGTTGCTCTTGGCATAGTTTACTATGAAGCCTAGGGAGTTTAAGTGCACCCGCAACCATTGTGTGTCCCGAAACACCTGGTCCCTGGAGCTGGCCAGAATGAGCCAGATATGTTAATATTCTTATCCCAGCCATGCGTAGGGGGGCTAACCCCACTTCTACACACAGGCAAAATGTTCTGCGGCTGAGGGCAAGTCCAAATGGGAGAACTTTGAATTCGTAGCATTTGCCTTGATAAGCAAAGCGCAGAAACTTCCTGTGTGGGGGATAGACGCCAATGTGGTGAAAAGCGTCTGTCCAATCGATTGATGTAAACCAATCGTTTTGTTGTATTGAGCATGATAGAGTGTTGAACATTAACATCCTGAAATGATATCGTCTCAAATGTTTGTTTAACACCCTCAGGTCCAGAATAGGATGGAATTAAAAGGCCTTTCTTCGAATTAAAAATATCGGGAATAGTATCCCTGATTCGCTTCGCATGGGGGAACCTCCCGAATTGCTCCCTTTAACAAAAGAGAGTTGATTTCCTCCTCTAGGAAGTAGCCTGAGCCCTCTTCCGTTTTAGAGAAGACTATACCGTTGAAACGCGGGGGCCTTATACCGAACTGTAGGCGGTAGCCTCTCTCGATTGTCCTGACCACCCACTCGGGGGCGGACGTGGCCTTCCACGCTGCAACGTGTTGAGCCAGTCGCCCCGCCGTCAGCCCCTGAGTGCCTGTATAAGCGTGTGGAGTGAGCGCCCTCATATGCGCTGCACTGTCGCCATCTGGTGGCTGAACCACTGACCGCGTTGGCCGTAGCCTCATATGTTCTGGTATTTGATTCTTTATGTTCAAACACACCATGGCCGTAGCCTTTATTGAGAATGTGTGAGTGGTGTAGTGCGAATGGTGTGGTGACACTGCCTGTGCACTGAACATTCCCAAGTCTCCCCCCACAAGCGCGCTCTGGCTTGGGGAGGACGGGCTTTCTTTTCTCAGCACAAGGAACGGTGCTGGAATTCCCGTTGAAACCGGGGAGGTTGAACGCTCCCCACCTAATTCGAGTCTCCTCCTCTTTAGCGGGGAGACACTCAGGTGCGAGTCCAATGGGCTGGCCGCCCGGGAACCTGGACTGGAGAGCCGATGGTCAGGTAGACCGCTTCCTCTTGGGATCGGCCAGTGCAGGTGGCTTCTTAGCTGCTGGGGCTGATGCAGTCCTGGGCGAGGACCGTTACAGCGAGGTCTGTTGGCCCTGTTAGGAGTATGCTGAGGGCGGTTAGATGGCATTTGTTGGGGTCTGGGCGGTGGGCGAGGGGCTACTTTCCTTGGCAGGCAACGCCTCGTCCTCTTTCTTTTTATCGTCGCAGCGCTGTTGCATGAGAGCAACAGCGGGACCAAAAACCACCTGGCCTGGCTCCACAGCAGCACCTGCGATACGCCTCTTCTCACTGTCAGACAGACCGGAGAGGTTGAGCCATAACGCCCGTTCACCCACAACGGACAGGGCCATGGAGCGCCCACAGGCTTGGACTGCCTGGCGGGCATTGCGCAGGACAAGATCATTCACCGTCCCGATCTCCTTCCACAGGGCCGGCATGGCATTGCCGCTCTGTAGCATCCTGCTCATATCCTCCATTAGCTCAGCTTGGTATGCCGACAAGAGGGAGGAAACGTTCAGTGCTCTGACCGCGAGCGAGTTAGCTCTGTACGAGCTCTGAAAGATGGAGGCTGAGAATCAATCCATCTTGTTCGGGAGGGCGGGCTTGGGGGGGGCGAGCAACCCTCCCTGTGTTGGGTTTAGATGGCTATCGAGGGCTTGATAGCCGGTGGCTCACCCATGCCAAGGGCGGACATGTTCTTCACGTCCAACCCCGTGAGACCGTGTTTCAGGTCCAGCGGGTCCCCCCAGTGGTGCTTCATGTGCTTAGCACATGCGGGAAGCACCGGCAACAGCTGTTTCTTAGGGCCTGGGGGCCAGCCTTTTTTTATTTGTAAACATCATTGACATTACAGAAAATGCAACACTACGACATGCACATGAATACTACATACGACAAACAGATGTACATTACATAAACACATACTGTAACTTAACAAAACATCAGATTGACTTGGCTTCCACAAACATAACACAACATAACATTAATAACAGAAAGGCTCAGGATGATTTGCGTCCAGGATGATTACAGATATGATTATCAGGGATGAAATTGATGACCGGAATGAAAAGAAGGGGGGATGGGGGGGGTGCGGATGGTAGCTCTGAGAGTGTGAATGAGGTGGTGTTGTGTTGGGGCTGGGGCTGGGGGGTGAGGGGTAGTGAGTATGTGAGGATGTATATGTGTGTGTGTGTGTGTGCATATGTATAAGGCTGGCTTGCTGTTGGGCCAGGAGGAGAGAACCTGGAACATAGAGAGGGAGGGTTTCAGAGGAGAGGAGTTCTAATTATTCTATTAAAGATAAGTATAATAATAGGAATAACTGATTGCCTGGTTGATTGCCTGACTGATTGCCAACCTGGGCACCCATTAATGGCCACAGTTCCACCCAGCCCCCGCAGTTATACTGCGATGAGCTGACAGAGGGGAGGACCTGCGTGCCACCCATCGCCCCAGGCCCCCAGCATATGCACACATCCCCCACTACCACGACCAACCACACCTCGCTCCCAGACCTTCACCCAACACGCCACTCTTGACCTAAATATGTACAGTATGTGAATGGCTAGGTTGAGGGGTCTATCTAGAGTGTAGCATTAAAAGAAGTGGGCATGCATGGTGAATATCTGTCAGGATTTCCCCATGCACACCACACTTACCCTGTGTAAGATGTATTCCTCCTCAATGTGTGCATTAAAATAAGTGAGGCATGCAGATAGACACCTGATGAGGCATCTACCTGCACTCCACTCTTACCCTAGCCTGTTTGTAGTTTTTGTTTATGTATGTCACCTAACATGTAGTGCAATTAAAAGAGAGTAAAAGCGTGCTGTGTGCTTCCAGGACAAGGCGCGGTGCATGAGCCGTGTATGAGAAGGGTGCACACCGGGGCCCAGGGCCAATAGATAACCCACAGGACCCAACCAATGCCAAAACCACACAGCGACCGCCAGGGACTGAGTCTCCCAAGCCATCCAATGGGGCCCCGCCAGAATAACGATGGGAGAGGCAGAGAGAAAGAGTGAAATTAGTAAAGTTATCAGAGAATGTAAATAAAAGGGGGAGGGAAAGAAGGGGATGCTATTTATATTACTACTACTACTACTACTAATAATAATAATAATAATAACAATAATAGTTCCAGCTACCCTCCCCTGCCCAGTGTCCGATGATATGTGTATCTGTTGATGAAGTGTGTTATGATGGTGTGGAGATGGAACTCAGGAAACGAGGGTCAGGACTGTAAGTAGGTGATAAAGGGGTACCAAGGAGAGGTTGTATCCTGAGTATTGATTAAGTTTGTAATTGATAGGTTTTCTAATGATATATAGTCTGTTAACAAGTTTTTCCAATGAGTGATGTGAGTTTTTTTGTTAGATTTCCAGTTCATGAGGATTGTTTTCTTGGCGATAGTCAGCGCTACCAGCAGTGTTTTATTGCAGGAGTTGCTTAAATTGACTGTGGATGTATCACCAAGTATGCATAAGGAAGGGGATGCTGGGATGTGACAGCCAAAGATGGAAGAGAGAGATTTTGTGACACTCACCCAGAAGTGGTTGATTGGAGTGCAATGCCAAACCGCATGAATGTATGTATCTGGGTTATTTTGTGTGCAGTGAGTGCAAAGATCCGAGCCAAACCCCATTTTAGCCAATTTATGTGCAGTGAAGTGGAATCTGTGAAGAACCTTGTATTGTATTAGTTGTAGATTACTATTCTGTCATGAGGTAGATGTTTTTGCACATTTTGGTCCAGAAGTCGGCACCGGGGAGTAATTGATAAATCTGATTCCCATTTGTGATATGGCAGGCCAATTGTTTTTCTGAACGAGATATAATTTTGTAAATTTGGGAGAGTATTTTTTGGGAGAGGGAATATTAAGCAGCTCTGAGATTGGTGGGGAATGTCAAGGTTAGCTGTCTGGATGTTAATTTTCCTAGGATAGATGATTTAATTTGCAGGTATTGTAAGAAGTGTTTACTCGATGCGTGCTTCTGGACCAAACAGGAAAATGAGGCCAGATTATTGTCTTGAAGAATGTGTTGAAGGTGAGTGATGCCCTTTCCCATCCATGTGTGAAAGTTAAGTGTTTTTTATTGACGGTGAAATCTGGGTTATTCCAAATCGGGTGCGAATTGATGGTGCTATAGGTGAATCAGTGATGTGGTAGAATCTCCACCAGGCTGTCAGAGTAGCTGAAATTGTTGGGGCTTTGAAGGATGGATGTTTTTTGACCGACTGACTGCAGAAAGGGAGATCTGAGATTTTAATTTCTTTACAGATTGTTTGTTCTAGGTCTAACCAGGTGTTGTCTGAGGGGGTGGGGTGTAGCCATTTGTGGATGAAGTGGAGCTGGTTTGCCAGGGCATAGTCTTGGAAGTGTGGGGCCTCTAGTCCTCCCATTGCTTTTTGGTTTTGGAGAGTGGCGAAGTTTGATCCTTGGGGTCTTATCTTTCCAGTAGAATTTAGTGATTAATGAATCGAGAGACTTAAACCAGAGGGTGGTGGGCTGGGTTGGAATCATAGAGAATAGATTTTGGGCAGTATTGTCATTTTGATTACTGAGATTCTGCCCATGATGGATAATGGGAGGTTCTTCCAGCGTTGAAGGTCATCATCTATTGAAGTGAGTAGAGGGGAATAATTTAGGCTAAATAAGTCTGACAGCCTGGGGGAGACTTTTATCCCTAAGTAAGTGATATAGTTAGTGCAGAGTGGGATAGGTGAAGAGTTGGCTGTCACATCCCAGCTGTTGGGATGTAATGGGAGAACTGCAGATTTATTCCAATTGATTGAGTATTCAGAAATTTTAGAGAATGTGTCAATGAGTTTGATGGTTTCTTCTACTGATGTTGTGGGGTCTTGAAGAAAGAGAAGAATGTCGTCAGCATAAAGGCTGATTTTGTGATGCATATATGGAGTCTGGACACCTTTGATGAGGGGGTTCTGACGGATGGCAGCTGCTAGGGTTCAATGAAGATTGTAAATAGTGAGGGGGGGAGAGGGCACCCTGTCTAGTTCCCCGGTGAAGAGTGAAACTTTGTGATGTTAGTCCATTGGTGATTACTGTGGCTGAAGGAGAGGTGTATAGAAGTTTAATCCAGTTAATGAACGACTCCCCGAAGCCAAACCTCCCTAATGTGGAAAACAGGAAATTCCAGTTCACCCTATCAAAAGCTTTTTCTGCGTACAGAGTTGCTATGATGGTATTATCTTGAAAATTTGTAGAGTGATACATTATATTTAACAGTCTGCCTGGGGGCAAGCCTAAGAGTTTGCCGTCATACACGTCCCTCTCTTGGTCAGCCGGGTTAATGAGTGCCGGCCAATCGATGTTGAGACGGGAGGCAGCCCGCTCACACACCTCCAAGAGTACGGTGTGTTCTGGGCCGGGGGTCATCCTCCTCCGAGCCCTCCGACTCGTCCATCAAGTTGACCTCCTCGACCGCGCGGGGCGGGAGGTGCTGCGGCGGGGGAGATCCAGCGCAATTTCCGCTGTGTTCTGCTCGGACTGGTCAGCCCAACTGAGCAGAGCCGGGCCCTGGAGGGTTTCCGGGGCCTTCATGTCTTCGTCGTCTCCCTCGTGGTCCGACCACGGCTGCTCTTCGACGCTCTGAGTGGCTTTAGGAACTTTAAGCCTCCGGCGCAGGAGCTTCCGAGGCAGAGCCATGCAGTGACTGCAACTCTCAGGTTGAGACAATGCCTCTTGAGTGTGCTTGTAGCCCATGCACACTACACAAAAGGGATGGGCATCCCTGGCTGCGATGAGGGCAACACACGCGGCCGGGCAGGCATCGCGATGTGGCTTCCTGGACGAAAGCAGGTGTAGCGGGCTTCGAGAGAGCCATTAGGTTGGCAACCTGGTGGCAAGCGAACAAGCGACGAAAACAACTTAACGATAGGTGTCAGCCCGTTAAAAGAGAAAACGCCAGTAAGCTGGAAAGCTTCTGGTAGCTTCGTCTAACAGCTCGTTAACTGACCGAAACGTCGACAATCACGCCCGGCAGAGCTGATCCGGTGGGCTACTGGATGTGTCCTCCTGCAGGCAGTTAAATGAAAGTGAGCGATGACGGTCGAGCTGCGCAGAGTATTGATGGGTCGCAATCCGCGAGAAGCGAATGTCATCTGATGAGAGGCAGCGCGGCATCATCCTTTATACCACGGATGCGGGGCTATCCGTGGCGTCGGATTCGCGCTGCTGTCGGTCAAAGCCAGACTTGGTGCAATTGGTTGCTTCTGCAGAGGTCGGGTACAGATGTCCCTCCCTTAGGTGGCTCTCGAACACGAGATGATGAAAGAGAACTTAGAAATACAAATAACACAATAGACTATTAGCTGAATGACAACAACATGCTAACGGATATAACAACCCACTCCCTTGGGCGGGGTCATCCCTATGTTCCCCGGTTCCTATGTTTTTTTAAAAGGGTCCTATGTTTCCCGGTCCCATACAAAGCGGGGAACATAGGACCGGGGGAACATATGCATGCTTCCCCCCAATAGACTAGGTGCACAAAACCTGTACGCTCATGTATTTCCGGTGGAGTGTGTTGTAACAACATCTTCTGTTATATTCTGCTCCTTCACTCCGACACTGAATATCTTGTTTGCCCAATAATAGCAATTTTAACACACGGGCCTACCACAACTCTGCACAGTATCCCATTAACTGCATGACAGTATGCTATTTACATTTTTCTGTAAAGTAAACATGTTACGAAAAGAAACTTAATGCAGAACTATACGCAGGCAAACTATACGTTTGAGCAGGGGAGAGAATGAGTGCACGCACGCAGCGATTACAGAACTTGTAGGCTACTCGTTGCTGGCAGCACACAATGTTATGCTATTCACTAACTCAAGACTTCAAGGCCACCATGGATCTAAAATTTTTTTTAAACAACAAAAAAAGAAAGGATATGGTGGCAGCAAAGGTAGAGGAGTTATTTCAGATGGACAAGAACAAGGTACGCAAAATTGGTGTGCTTTTCAAAAACATTAGCATTACAGCTGGATTATCAAACTGAATGAATGCTTACATGTGTGCATGGTTGTAGGCTACTGTAGGTTACATGACATGGGGATGCCTGACACTTGTTAAAAATCAAGTCAGAAAAATTAGATGTCGGAATATTGACATTTCATATCAATAAGCATATTTTTGGAATAATGAGTGGTCGGAATAATGGGGTGTCGGAGAAATGGCATAGCGCCACAATTCACAGGGACACAAGGCACCTGTACCATAAAGGTAACGAATTGAACAGTTTCTTATAATAAATCTCTTACCTGCAGGTATAGTATGGAACGAACAGGAAGTCAGCTCCGCTTTTATAGTGTGGGATGTTCCGCTTCCGGGGGTCATGGGCGTGACCATAGGGAGAACAAACCCACTGACCAAAATACGTCAAAAAGATGTGGTCGCCGTACTCCAGCCGTCTTCAGAGTAGTCAGAATGAAAGGTTTTAATACATCTTTTCTGGATGTTGAATAGATGTCTCATTTTGGGTGTTACATAGATGTCATTTAAAGACGTCTCAAAGACTAAATTATTGAACATCCAGAAGACGTCCTCAGAGTAGCCAGAATGAAAGTTTTTAATACGTCTTTCCTGGACGTTGAATAGATGTCATTTATAGACGTCTCAAAGACTGAATTATTGAACATCCAGAAGACGTCCTCAGAGTAGCCAGAATGAAACTTTTTAATACGTCTTTCCTGGACGTTAAATAGATGTCATTTTCCTGGACTGAATTATTGAACATAGATAGCCAGAATGCCTTTCCTGGATGTTTAGATGTGTCATTTGGGTGTTACATATACGTCATTTCAAGACGTCTCAAAGACTTAATTATTGAACATCCAGAAGACGTCCTCAGAGTAGCCAGAATGAAAGTTTTAAATACATATTTTCTGGATGTTGTATAAATGTCTTATTTTGGATGTCATACACACGTCATTAAAAGACGTTTTCAAGATGTAATTATTGCACGTCCAGATGTCCATAGAGTAGCCAGAATGAACGTTATCAATACATATTTTCTGGAAGTTGTATAGTTGGTTTCTTGTATGTTCTTTTGTCATTATAATACGTTTTCAAGACACAAATATTAGACATCCCAGTCATAACCCAGTTTAGATTTTTAAGATTTAAGATCAAGAAAAGATGTGGGCTAACTAGTGAGAACAGCTTATAAAAGTAGTATACTATGAAATGCATTGACCAGGGTAAAGAAGCTATACGAACTTGAACAGGTGGACAGTATCTGACTGCAACATACTACATGGGAAATGATTTAAGACAGGAGAAGTAGTGCTAATTATGTTTATCAAAACTGAACCACACAATAGAATCACATCATAATACAAATACTTATACCCTACCCACCCTTTCCCCTTCCCCATGTGATATCATCACTTCTCTGGAAGCTAATATTTGATGGTAGCTTCATTACGTTGCTAACTGGCTAACTTTATATCGTCAGTGTTAAAACTATTCCCACAGACATTGTAGGCAATGTACATTCATGTGAAAATTAACTAAGATGCAACATTTTAGTATGTGTTATGGCATAAGGCTTAGCTACTGTAAAAAAGTCACCGTTATTAATCCTTTGCTAGCAGTAAGGTACTGTAAACACAGTACAGTATATTGATGCCTAGTAAAATACTAGTAGGCTACATTTACAATTTTTTTTACAGTAGCTACATTTTGTTATTCAGTTTTAGAATACTTAGTCCAGCCATCTTGCAGGCTAAACACCTTTGTAGTTTACCATTCTAATAATCATAATCATTGTCGGTTTGTCACATGCAGGACAAGTTCATCAACTAATTCTGGCTGTCAAATACACGTCTAGATCAGGGGTTCCCAAACTTTTCAACCCGCGACCCCCAAAATAACTGGCGACCCCCACTATCCCTGGATGTGACACAAAAAATAAAATAAAATGTGCGCACCGGCCATACGCACTAGGCTATCCAAACACGGGCTTAATGACAACACAAAAGAACAGAGCAGCCTGTTATGATTTTACATATAGAAATGTACTATATGATAAAAGCAGAATACCAGTCAAAAAATAATATCCATGTAACATAAGTGCACATTATTGCTGTCGTGCAAACTTAACTTTGAAACATTACTTTAATTTCCATTTTAACAGAAGAATACCCTCCAAGTAATCTCAGTCAGGGTAATATCCACAAACTGTTGTAAACATATGTACATTGTTGCTGTGCAAATTTACATTTTGGCAACTATGTTTCGGATGCACGGGTATGTGGAGCCAAACGGCGTCAGTACGTCCATCGCGGCCTTGAATAGCTGTGGATATCCCCTCTCGACTGAAATCCAGAACTCAGCAAGCGTCTTGGAATTAAAATCTGTCTTTAAAGTGCAGTCAAGTGACAGCTCTTTTATTTCCCCCAAATTTATTTGATTTATGGAAATCATTTCGCGACCCACCCCTCGGCGTCCCGCGCCCCCCCGGGGGGTCCCAACCCCCACTTTGGGAACCCATGGTCTAGATTATGGCCTGGCAGAACGGCTACTTGCAACTAATTTTGGTTGTCTATAGACGTTCAGAACCGGGTCGGCCTGGACTTATTGTCTCAATGTCATTAATCAACTAATTCTGGCTGTCAAATACACGTCTAGATTATGGCCAGGCAGAACGTCTACTTGCAACTACTTTTGGTTGTCTATTGACGTTCAAAACCGGGTCAGCCTGGACTATTGTCTCAATGTCATTTATCAACTAATTCTGGCTGTTAAATAGACGTCCAGATCATAGCCTGGACGGACCGACGTGATATCAACTTGTCTTGGACGTCCATAGATGTTGCTTGCTCAGTGGGAAGGTGAATAGGCAGAACAGGATGTCTGGATGTCTGGATGACGCTAGGATGTCTGTCCTAGCGTCATTTTCATGCACTCGTAATTCCCTGGAATTACATTCTCTAGTTGCATCATGTTATATTAAGGCATTAGGATATTGAGGAGGTGGCCTATTACCTCTTGTTCCCTTTGGTTTTCTGTGTCCAATGCACTTTACTTACATATATCTACTAACCTGTCTCTGGTTTAACCTGTCTCTATGAATCTTATCCTCAAAACTGATAACTGACAACTGGCTTAGAGCCTCTACTTGGTAGACCTGGAGCGATGTGACAAGTTGAGCACGCATCCCAAGTCAGTTCAACTCATCTTTGAAAGGGCCTAAACCAGGGGTCTCAAACTCCCGGCCCTTTTTGGCATTTGACCTATGTCAAAATAATAATGTAATCCGGCCCTTGAGGGTATTTTTAATTGCGACAAACAATGATACTGATTAAAACAGACGATAGATCCAAGTACGGTGACAAATCTCATTTGTACTCTCCTCCATTATTTGCTAGACATCCAGAGCTTGATTCAAACCAAAATCGCTGCACAACGTTTTCAGGAAATACTTGTATTAGGGGTTTGCACGGACGTCACGTTCTGGCCGGTAACCATGGTAACCCAGCATGCGCGGCCATATTGGCGATACTCAGTGAATGAAGTACAATGGAGTATTATGCACTTTGGATATCTTATGGGATTGTAGCCGTGTCTAAACAACAGAAAAGCTCATCAAAATGCGTGTAAGATGCAAAGGCATATAGGGCAGGACTTGGACCACAACAAAGGCTGATATTTTTCGAAATTACGGTTTATTGGCAGCGCAGATCCATATGAGTTGGGTGAGGGAGACGGCACCAAGTTCAACCACGCCCCCTTCCTCTGATAACTTCTGTCATTATTCTCCTTCTCCCTGGTTTTTAATAACTTTGGAAGTCGATACCTACACCAGATGTTTTTCTCAGTCTGACCTATTGGTACAACCTAAAAACACGCAATAATTAACCATTTTCCTTGACGCATCTTAGGGATTTACTTCAGTGCCTAATGCTTTCTAATGAGGCGAGTATCTCCAATATGGCGACGTCCAGATCTGATGACACGCCGTGCAAACCCCTAATTACACGCGAGAAACACGAAGACGTGCATTTGTAATGACGCGGAAGTGATGCAGTAGTTTTGCACAAATTGAAGCAGACATAGCAGGCCTACACCAACTGTTGAAAAACGTCAAAAGTCTTGGGTAGGCTATGTTATTCACCTATTCTGATTCTGAAGGAGAATATCCTGTTGGAGATTATGATCGATCGTCTATTGACAGTGATGGTCACGATGTGAATGGAGGTGCGTCTTTTTCGCGCATACCACGGCGTCCACTAAGCATACCATGCTTATTTCGACCCTCTGTCCAACATAGCTTGGAGGTTGGAATGGTAATCGTGATGATAGTGTCCGTAATGGACGTGGTACAGACAGCAGGGGTTGTAGAAATAGGGCTCTGAAGAACTACAAAGTCACCCGCGATATAGGAACTGATTTGACCAGGATACTTTATTGTAGGCCTTGTGGTTATAGGCTAGTAATAGTTTACTATCGTTGGTATACATTTTAGGTGTTTTCCTGTTAATTTGTTATGTGGGTAATATGACAAAAAAGAAAGTAAATCTGCTCAAATATGTTCATCCAGTATTTACTGAAAGGTGCATAATTAGCTTGCCATCCAGTGGCAAATTAGATGGGTAAATGTTAAACTTTTGTTTATACTCAAAGATTTTTACATTTACAGTAGGACTTTATCTCTGACCACTTTCAAGCCATGGCCTTTTGAAATTTTGATATAAAAATCCAATGGTTGCTTTCTTAACCCTGACAGCTAGTTTGCCAGGTTTAAAACAGTTGAGAGGAAAATATTTTTATTTGGTGTGAAACACACACATAGGTGTCTAAAATAGATAAAAAGTCTTGCACTTTCTGTTTGTAGTTTTGTGTTTGAAAATACAGTATTTGAAAAAAAAAAAAAACATTGCATTTTAGGAAATAGCCGTTCTTTTTTTGTATTATTCTTTAACACTGACGTGGCCCTCCAACTAGATGACATTGGCAGAAGTGGCCCCCAGCTCATTTGAGTTTGAGACCCCTGGCCTAAACTAAAGGCATTGTGCTGAGTGCCAACCACAAACAAGCCTTGAGAGGGTGTTTCTCAGAGAGTGTCATAATTGGCTTCTGCCCAAGCCCACATCACAGAAACAAAGCATCACGCCATGCCACATGCCTGACCCTAATCGTTACAATAGGCCATACACTGAGATGCAGTAATAAAGGGCGAAACTGAAAGTTCCTCACACAGTTGAGCCTGTGGCTTGGCTCATATCTCAAGATATTTTCCTCGTGTGGTTACAAAGACCTTAAGACGTGACGTGTCATATCTCTGGGTATTCATAGGAATTGTAGTGATCATTCATTCATTGGTAAAGGTCACTTGCCATACACTTCATTTCCCACAAGGTGAGTGTGAGGGACTATGAAAATGCTGCATTCTTTACAGCTAATTGGCAAAAACAGTCATAGACCACATTGGGGAGGATGTGGACGAGCTCGATGTGAGTTATCCCCTGCAGTGCACTGATGCGTCTGTCACTTGGCTTGTAGACATCATGGGTGCTGCAACTCTGCTCTGCCTCCAGCTGGCAGCTTCCATGCTGTTGCTGGTTTCCTCAAGTAAGTTCCTAATCATATATCTGATAAGCTTATATTTATATTGATTATATTTCAAAGATAATACAATAAAAGCTATGTTGTTATACAAGGTTCTATGGTGAATATGAACTTGTTCTATAATTATGAATGAACTGATAAGGCATACATTACATAATGTACTTAATATATTGTCTTTGTTTACAATATTACATACATGTGTGATATCCACCATCACTGTTTTTGGCAGGTGCCCAGGGTGGGTATGTGGGCATTGTGAATGGCACAGTAGCAAAACCCTTCAGACCCTACATGGTCTCTGTGCAACAAAATAAGGAACATATCTGTGGTGGCTTTCTGGTGTCTGAGTCATTTGTCATGACTGCAGCTCATTGTATCACTTGGTAAGTTCTCTGATTCAAGTTTCATAACTGGTGATACATGAGTTATGCAACAAAAGCTAGATTTAGCCAAAGCTGTCAGAATAAACTGTTGAAGATACCTCAACATAAAAAGTATGTTTTCTTTTCTCCTTGGCAGGGGAGTGAATTTGACTGTTATGGTAGGGGGACACGACATTACAAACCAGAAAAGTGGAACAAGGATACCAGTGAAATACTACCATGTCAACCCCGGATACATTCCTAAGACACTTCAGAATGACATTGCAATTCTACAGGTGGATAGCAATGAAGCCTTTTTTTACTTTCTACATTAACTTGGTGCACATGTAAAGATGCACTGTGTTGTTTCATCCTACCTGCTCAAATCATTGTTAGTCACAGTTTTTTTTATATGTTACACAGCTGACAGAAGGAGCAAAACAGTCCAACTCTGTAAAATGGATCTCTATTCCTGAGAAGGACAAAGACATCAAAGGGGCAGAGGTTTGTAGTGTGGCCGGATGGGGGGCAACGAAAACCAAAGGGCCTGCAAACAATCTCCTCCTCCAGGCAGATGTGGTTATCATGAAGAGAAAAGAGTGCAATCAATTGTGGAAGGGATACTTCAATAAAAAAATGCTTTGTGCGAGTGGTAAAGCAGGCTTTTGCCAGGTAAGCTGTGGGCAAATGCACTACTCAACAAGGTCAATGAAAATGTAAGAACACATTTGAGTTGCTCTGCTACTTTTGTTTTCTCACCCAGCTGATGTCTGTTGCAGGGTGACTCAGGAGGCCCTCTGGTCTGCAAGAACAAGGCTGTGGGAGTAGTGTCGTTCAACGAGAAAAATAACTGTAACAACCCAAAAAAGCCAAATGTCTACACAAGAATATCAGCATATCTGCCCTGGATAAAGAGTATTTTAAACAGTGTCAAACACTGATGAAATGAAATAAATGTTTAAATGCTTTCCATTACTTTTTTCATTCAATTTCTTATTGAATTACATGATTCCATTAAAAAAGTATTTTCTCAAGGTGTTTTACATAAGCTTGCTTGATAGCCTAAACCAGATACAGCAAGCATACCAACCGCAGTGGAATTACTGATTACAATAGCATCACTGATAGTCAGTGTTTGGAATAACGCCATTTAAAAGAACGGCGTTAGGTAACGACGTTATTTTTTCAGTAACGGGGTAATCTAACTAATTACTTTTCCCGTTGTTACAACGCCGTTAACGTTACTGGACGTTAAGCGGGAGTTTCATAGATGTGACGTAGTGGAGAAGCGACCGTGAGACTGTTATCAGCGTCACGGGTTGGCTTCGATGTGAGTGGTTGAAGTAGCACGTCAATAGATGATGGACAAGTGGCTTATTCAATCATATGCAAGCATTTTTTGATTAGGCCCAGCCTTCTGAAACACCATTCCAATGGATCGGTTCCAGATAGATGAGTGGAGCTAGGCGGAGCGAAATTCATCTGGCGAGGGTCAGGTTAGCGTTACTATGCATTGATTGAATAAACTGTAATCCGAACGCACCCCTGGCTCACAGCTAGTGAGGAGGTGGGTTAATAATGACGTAAGCGATTATGATTGGCTAAGGCAGAGTCATGTTTCATGATAGCCAATCAGAGCCAGTGTTTTTACACACTTGCCAGCACACGCGCAACAGCTAAAGTAGAGATTCGACGAAACAGCAGAGGTCAGGAGCAATCCGATGAAAAGTTGGCATTTTCAAGGTGGAGATATAAGCACTACTTCAAATTCATTGTGGTCAAAGGCAAGAACGTGCATGTAATGTGTACATTATGTCCAGGAGCAAAGACTTTGTCGACATCCATTGTAAGCAACTCTAATTTAATGAAGCATCTCACACACGCATCTAAAGCTAGTGGCCAAAAACACCGATACCTCCACCACAGATGATAGCTCGCATCCACTAGCAAAGGACTCGGAGCAAAGTCCTCCAAGCAGCAAAAGCTAGATCTTTCTGCCTCACAACAAAAACCTATGACACAGGCTGAAGTCAACCGTAGGTCTGTCGATGTGCAATAGCCTAGAGTTCTCAACGGGCCTGAGAATTACAACCCGACCCGACCCAGCTCGTGGCTTTTAAAGCCCGGACCCGACGTAACCCGACACATCAACATGAATTATCTCAACGGGCCTGAGAATTACAACCCGACCCGACCCGGCTCGTGGCTTTTAAAGCCCGGACCCGACGTAACCCGACACATCAACATGAATTATCTGCCCGAACCCGGCCCGCGGCCCGACCTAAAACATCAGCTTAGGCTACGGGTCGGGTCGGCCCGACGGGACCCGTAGGTTCGGGCCGGGTTCGGGTCGAAAATATAAGCAAATGACTCGGGTCAGGTCGGACTGTTAAACCCTGACTTTATTTAGGTGAAGATTCAACACATTAGCGTGACAATTTAGTTAAAATGGTGATTTTCTCCTCTTCTGGCATATCGTGACGGAAGAACCATGCTAACTTTGGATGCAATTATCTTAGCGATACTTTTTGCAATACCCTTGATATACATATAGTTGGAAAGCTTAGTTTATAGCCGTTCATATGAGCATAACTTAATTTTGTAAATTTTACCAAAGCGACTGGTTTCGCAATGCAGGGTCACATATTTCATCAGCACTTTGCATTTTGAGCATTGCACATAACCTGTAGAATTTCCATCAGAATCCAGCACCACTCCAAACACTTTCCAGACCTCTGATTTCCCCCTCCTGTAGTAGCGACGGTGAATTCACCTGCGGCAAGTTTAGCCTACTTTTCACCAACTCCATCTTCTTCTCCAGGCTAAAGGCGTGCACGCAGCGTCTGCCCCTGCCCCTCTCCATGATGCACGTTGCACGCAGCAGCAGACTTTCTTTACGGTGAACAGCTGCGATGATGAATAGGCTAAATGTTGGGTTTTTTTCACTGAGCAGAAAAGATTAAGCCCGAGGTCCGACCTGACCCGAGTCATTTGCTTATATTTTCGACCCGAACCCGGCCCGAACCTACGGGTCCCGTCGGGCCGACCCGACCCGTTGAGAACGCTACAATAGCCTATCTTGAATTTCCCCATGGGGATCAATACATTTTCTATCTATCTATCTACCTATCTATCTATCTATCTAATAAATATCGAAAATTATGTAGCCTACAAACACCTGTCTGTTCTACTCATTTCAACTGGCTGCTCAAAACTGCTCAAAAATCCAAATTCTTTGACGTATAGCAACTTTTTTTTATCAGTAACGCAAATAGTTACTTTCCCTGGTAACGAGTTACTCTTATCATAGAGTAATTCAGTTACTAACTCAGTTACTTTTTGGAACAAGTTAAAGTAACGTTCCCAACACTGCTGATAGTCATCTACCACTTCGCTGAGTTGCTGTTTCTTGTGAAGTTCTTCCCGCATGATGAAATTAGCGGTGACACTGCAAAAAGTGCACACGCTCAAAGTGCACCATGGAAACCTGTGGTTAGTACATCACAGCTCAGAAGTGTTTCCTGTGGGTGACCTCATTAGGGGTCTTTACAGGTTCAAGGGTCTTAACTGGAAACATTTCAGACATTTCAGATGACTGCAGGTTGAGCCACAGCACATGTGGAAATTACGAGAACATTACTAATTCAAACTGTTATAAACTGTCACTGAAATAGGCAAATGATTTGAATTTCAATTAAAAGACATGTTGCAAATGCCACCTTTGTTTGTGTCAGTCGATGCTGATATTCACTGCAATGTTTTTTCACAAGCATTCAGAATTGATTGGTGCCTGCAATAAAACGTCATGCTTGAATATACAATGTGTGGCCTGCAATGACTATTCAATTGAATTTTAACCTCAGCAACAGACAACAATAACTTATGACTCAACTCATCCATTTGAAACGGTCTTAAGACACGTGTCATCGATGTGATATGCTAGGTTGCCTGAGAACAGAAAACCACAACCACATCGGTTGATAAAAACCAGGTACTGCGTAGTGCTGCGATACTGCCCCCAACCTCTGAACTGGAGACATGTGCGCCCTGCACTATCCCCTGATGCTTCTGACGATGCTTCTTCTGCACAAGCATGGTAAGTCAAATGATAATTAAAAGTCCTGACTATTTGCCCTTTGATAGCAAGTCCTGCTTAGTTGCCATTTGATAGCAAGTTGATTCATGCAGGTGCAACTGTGATTCTGTGATTGGTTCATTTTTTTAAAAGGTTGTTATGCTGAAAAGATCATTAATGGGAGGAATGTAGCAGTTGAAGACATGCAGTACATGGCATCAGTGCAGAACAATGAGAAGCATGTCTGTGGAGGCTTTGTCATAAAGCCCAACTTTGTACTGACTGCAGCACACTGCAGAAAATGGTAACTTATCACAAGATGTACAGTAGAAGAATGATATTTTTTCTTTTGTTTGAGAAAAAAGATGATGTTATCGATATCTGTGATCTATAGCCTAACAGGCAAAGTTAGTGTTGTTCTTGGGGCACACAACATCCATAAACCAGAGAAAAGAAAGCGATATTATATTGGAAAACAAAACAAAATCACCCACGTTAACTATACAAGAACCAAAACTGGAAATGACATCATGCTGTTGAAGGTATGTACCAGTGCTGTCACTCTGTGGCTCTGAAGTGACTCTCGGTCTTCATTCTGTTTTTCCTAGCCTTTGTCTCACAAAAAGTGAGTATGTAATGCTGTTTAATCCTTTGCTTATATTTCAAGCTGTCAAGGAAAATTGGCAAAGATGTGAAAACAGTGAACATCCCATCATCTGATGAGATGAAGATGAAAAATGGCACAAACTGCTTGGTCGCTGGTTGGGGTAAAACAAGTAAGAATAATGCCACAAATCGGCTCCAGGAGGCCGATGTCCAAGTCGTCGATTTCCAAGAGTGCCAGGCAGAATGGAATCAGAACAGCATCAATCAGACACTTCCTAAAAATGTGATGTGTGCCAAAGGGTTCAGAAGGAGTGGTCCAAGTTCGGTGTGTATATAAGTATATATACTCTTTTGATCCTGTGAGGGAAATTTGGTCTCTGCATTTATCCCAATCCGTGAAACACACTCAGCACACAGTGAACACACACAGTGAGGTGAAGCACACACTAATCCTGGCGCAGTGAGCTGCCTGCAACAACAGCGGCGCTCGGGGAGCAGTAAGGGGTTAGGTGCCTTGCTACTGGTCGGGGTTTCGAACCGACAACCCTCCGGTTACAAGTCCGAAGCGCTAACCAGTAGGCCACGGCTGCCCGTATATGCTAAACTGACTAATTCTAGCTTTTACATTGTCCCCGTAGCAACTTGGGGTTAAGTGCCTTGGTCAGGGGCACAACGGTGGAAGCCGGGAATTGAACCCACAACTTTCAGGCCACTGCACGCTAGCCCAGCTCCTTAACCACTACCACACCACACCTTATGTCAGAGATGTCAAGTACTTGATTTGGTATTATTTGTATGTGCTTGTTCCAGACAGACTCGGGAGGTCCATTGGTGTGCAACGGCCTGGCTGTGGGTATAGTGTCATTCAACCTGAATGCTGAAAGCTATCAAGAGATCATTCCTGCTGTTTATACTCAAATCTCAAAGTTCCTGCCATGGATCAAAAGCAAAATTGGTTCCAGTTTTGATTTGCAAGATTCTTATTTTGAGTAAATGCATAGTCATATTAACCTGGCAATAGCCAGATGAATTTCGCTCCGCCTAGCTCCACTCATCCATCTGGAAACGATCCATTGAAGTGTTGCTTCAGAAGGCTGGGCCTAATCAAAAAATGCTTGCATATGATTGAATAAGCCACTTGTCCGTCATCTATTGACGTGCTACTTCAACCACTCACATCGAAGCCAACCCGTGACGCTAATAACAGACTCACAGTCGCTTCTACGCTATGTCACATCTATGAAACTCCGCCCTCGTCCTGATTGGCTAAACCATAAAGTTGGTTGGAGAAATCACTCTCAATGGAAGAGGTCCCAGATGGATGTGAGTGAAGCTAGGCGGAGCTAAGCGGAACGACATTCATCTGGCTAGGGTCAGGTTATAGTCATATATGTGCCTGTCAGATATATCAGGTAGTGTAATGAGCAATGCAATATTATAATAAATAAAGTCTCCACATTATTCATGGATTACTGTTTCATGTCCTAATTGTTGCTTAAAAAGACTATGGTCACTAATCAGTGGTGTAGTAGTAAAATAAGAGGTGGGTAAATTATGAATTATGTGATCCCGGTAAGGTGTTCTGCTCCATGCGGTATTGATTTTTTTAAAAAGGCATTCAGATGTTTGATGATGGTGGAGGTTATTGTCCATTGTTTATAACAATACCACTGGTATTAAATGGTTCCTAGAGTGTTGATGGGTACATATTGTGAATGTGGATAGTACAATGTGATTTTGGAATGTTAAAAGATGCGATGTGAATAAACTCTTTTGAGAGGTCGATAAACTCTAACAAGAGGTGGATAGACTCTATTTCTGAAATGTGTAGGTAAACAGAGGTGAATAAAATGTTTACTTGCATTTACCCAGTTGATGGCAATTTTGATACCTAATGAAGATCAAGTCAGGAAATGTTAGGAAAAACAGGAACATTTTTTATTTACAATGATGCACATCAAGGGAGAGACAGCATGGCTTCACATAAAGATTCCTCAGCTGCTCTAACAAGCAAATAGGGATTGTGAGGATTTAAGTATCCCTCCTAGCCTGGCTAACACCAGACCTCCTCTCATTGAGATGGGGCCTGGGAACTACACATTCATTTTCTCATATTTGAGATGTGGTTTACGAATGCCCAGAGCCGTTTATTGGGCGCTACAAATGTCTATCAAATGCGTCTGTACTGTACGTAGCTCATAGCCGCTTCGGTGTGTCGCATAGACATTGTCATTGTCTTGCTGTCCCCCCTCCGTTCTGTGATTGGTTCCTTCGTTGAGGTGAAAATCAGGTCCATGGAATCCAGGCTGCCTACTGTAGCAGCATGAATAAAAGTGCAAGGCAGCATGGGGAAACCCAGGCTATATCCCTCCATTGTTGCCAAGAAATTCCGTTGGTCATCCAAGCTTACTTGGACCACACTGAATCAGATTCTGACTAATGCCAACTTGGCAACCCATAGGACCCACAACAATCTTGAATAGTTAGATGCTGCATAGACATCAGGGGTGAGAAGGGTTAATGTAACAACAACATATTACAGTTATAGCACTTTTCTTGACACTCAAAGTGCTTCACAGGAGAGGTGGAATCTCACTAAGCACCACTAATGTGTACTGTAGCACCCATCTGAATGATGCACAACAGCCATTATGTGCCAGAATGTTCACCACACACTAGTTTCAGGTGGAGAGTGAAGGAGTGACTGAACCAATTACACACTGGGATGATGATTACAAGGCCAAATTGAATGAACCAGGTTGGGAATTTAGCCAGCAAATCAGGGAACCACCTACTCTTTGCGATAAGTGCCATGGGATCTTTAACAACCATGGTAAGTCAGGACCTCAATTTAACATTCATGCAAAGGAAAACATCTCCTGCAGTACAGTGTCCCTGTCACTGCAATTGGGTATTGGGATTGATATTTGTTTGCTGGCTTTTGGCCACAGGGAAGAGGGCCACCTACTGGCCAGCCACCAACACCACTTCCAGTAGAAACCTACTCTTCCAAGGAGGTCTCTTATCCAAGTACTAACTAAGCCTCCTTAGCTTCAGTAATTCAGCAAAGTCTGGCTGCTGGCTAAAAACAAAAGGTGAAAGGCACATATGATTCTAACTGTCTCATTGAATTGCATTATGCACACTCAATTCTCACTGGTGTCTGCTATAGTGTTAATTTCGTCAGGCGAGGCGAGGAGGAAATATGTTAGATCAGCGACCTTTTTTTTTTCATGACTAAGGCGAGGCGATGTGAGGCGGCAGTAATGTCCTGAAACACTGACTAAGACTATCTTAAGATGAATTATTGTTGTGAAAAAGGCGAGACTAAAATGTTTTGCATGAAATAAGAACTAAGATAAAATCTCTCTTCATTTTTCGTCTACAAAATGAGAAGACAGAATATCTAGCTGTTATGTTTTCAAAATATTCGAATGAGTTCATGCATAGCAGCTTTCCTGTAGGCTAGTCTACGTGCTGTTGCTGCAACCCTAATGGCTGCAACACGAAACTACATGGAACAAGAACACTGGAGATTTCTGCCAGAGTTACCAACTAACTACCTAAGCTTTATGCCACAATGCTACATACCCAGAAGTTGAAGCTTCTCTCATACAAATTAACATCCACCAGAATGTCCATACGAAAATGTTCATCATGTAATGTCAACTATTTAACTAGTTAGACTGATGATGCAAAAGTTTGCTAGCAAGTAAGCTAATATGGAAAGTTAAGCTAGCAAGTTAGCTATGGCTAAGATGGAGAGTCTGTTTGGGGAATGTGTTGTGTTTGTATATAAGCCATCTAGCGAGGAGGAGTAAAACATTAATACTTTGGTCTACGACAGTGTTTCTCAAACTTTTTCAGTTTCAGGACCACTTAACTAACCCTAGTTAAAAAAAAAAGATTAGACCTACTTCAACAGTAGCCTATAATTAGTCTACACTATAGGCCTACTCACTGAACCACCTTGCTTATTGTCTTTGCACTTTGCTTATTGTGTGGATTCATACTGTATGATTTAAACTGGCATATCTTACATAGACAGTGTTGCAGAACTGTTTTTACATACAAGTTGGTTCAATATTGCAAACAACTCATCTATATTATATTTTACCACATCTGCTCACGGACCACTTGAGATAGCTTGCGGACCACCAGTGATTCCCGGACCACACTTTGAGAAACACTGGTCTACGAATATGACTGTGGTCCAGTCAAATCTTTACTGTCTATGGTCAAATCCCAGCCGAGCTATAACTGTAGCTCGACTTACCTGTGCATGTAAACATACTGACTGACAAAAAATCAGAATGAGTAATTATAACAGACGAGTAGCCCTGTGGACACACAATATTGTTGGAAAATTGAGATGTGTGAAACACTATTTGACTCAAATGGTAATCAGAAATAATTTGTTATAAAAAAAGACTAAAATGTGTTGACTAAAACTGACTAAGACTAAGATACCTTTAGTTTTCTTATGACTAAAACTAGACTAAAATGACGAGACTTTTAGTCGACTAAAACTTGACTAACAAAAATGATATTTGAATGACTAAATATGACAAAGACTAAAAAGGACATTTCGTCACAAGACTAAGACTAAGACTAAATAAAAAAATAGGTGACAAAATTAACACTAGTCTGCTAGACAACAAGTTCCAAAAGTACCAATGATTAGTTCATAGATTTCACATGTAAAATACATTTTATGCAGCCCCACCCCCAACTTGCCTGTTCATAATTCTGAGAAATTCTTGAATTGTGTGCATGTGTGTGTGTGTGCGTGTTTATGTTTATGTGTGTGTGGGTGTGTGTGTGTGTGTGTGTGTGTGTGTGTGCGTGCATGCTTGTGTGTGCGCGCTTGTGTGTGTGCATGTGCATGCATGCGTACATATGTCTACTGTGTATGTGTCATACGTATGATTACTGTGAATGTATGTGTGTGCGTGTATCTGTTCATGTACATGTGTGCATATGGAATGAGTTAACACTGATGAAATGAAATAAATGTTTAAATGCTTTCCATTACTTTTTTTCCATTCAATTTCTTATTAAATTCATGATTCCATGATTAAATCCATGATTCCATCCAAAGCCATCCAAAGGCTTTTTCTCAAGGTATTTTACATAAGCTTGTCTGATGGCCTAAACCGGATAGAGCAAGCATACCAACCACAGATGATCACAATAGCAGCACTGATCTCTGAACTAGTCATCTACCACTTCGCTGAGTTACTGTTTGTTGTGAAATTCTTCAGCCTGCATCTTGAAATTAGCGGTGACACTGCAAAAATTGCACACGCTCAAAGTACACCATGGAAACGTGGTTAGTACATCACAGCTCAGAAGGGTTTCCTGTGGGTGACCTCATTAGGGGTCTTTACAGATACAAGGGTCTTTACTAGAAACATCTCAGACAACTGCGGGTTGAGCCACTGTGTATGTGGAAATTGCCACTAAAATTGAGAACATTACTAATTCAAACTGTTATAAACTGTCACTGAGATAGACAAATGATTAGAATGTCAATTAAAAGACATGTTGCAAAGCAACTTTTGTTTGTCTCAGTGGATGTTGATATTATATCACTGCAATGTTTTTCACAAGCATTCAGAATTGATTGGTGCCTATAAAACTGCATGCACAATGTGTGGCCTGCAATGACTATTCAATTGAACTTCAACCTCAGCCTCCACCTCTTTTCTTTAATGCTTGGCTCATCTCTAAACTTAGCATATATAAAGTGACAACAATAATGATATAACTCATCTGTCTGAATCGGTCTGAAGACACGTGTCATCAATGTGATACGCTATAAGCTGCCTGAGAACAGAAAACCACAAACACCTTTCGGCTTGTAAAAACCAGGTGTGCCCCAGCAGTCCTGCAATACTGCCTCCAACCCCTGAACCGGAGATATGTGCGCCCTGCATTATCCCCTGATGCTTCTGACAATGTTTCTTCTGCACGTGCATGGTAAGTCAAATGATAATTAGAACTCCTGGCTATTTGCCCTTCGATAGCAAGTCGATTCATACAGGCTGCACCTGTTTTCCTGTTATTATTAGTATTATTCTTTTTTAAATGATATTTTTATAGACTCATGAATGATGCATTGACAGGAAAGCACTTTCGTTGTACCTGTGACAATGACAATAAATATTCTAAAGCAACAACGTTTTCTGTGGGATGAAGAGATCAGAGGACGTAGAGACAGAGGGGCCAGGATGACATCTGCCCTCCCCCACACCAGGCAGATGCAGGCTTACATGTGGAACATCTGCAAGAGTTTGACCTATTAGTGTACATTTCCAGCAAACTGCTATGGTCAGCGTGGTCAGGTGAGCCACGCCACAACATACTCTATAGAAGATGAGTACGTGTGTGTGTGCACACAGCTGCACACGACTACTGTACACTTTTCAATGAGGGAGGAGCCTGTGCTGGTGTGGGAACAGTCTGTTCTGAGGAGATTGGTATAGTTATTGCTAGACCACAGTTCAATGACTCACACCAATTAATTGGTGATTGGTAAATGCCCACAGCCCCATGCAGGATATGGTATGGTTTGTGCTTCGTCAACGTTTACTCATCACAGCGTAAATGTCACCAGCTCTCTGCAGCTCTACTGAGAAATGAGGCAGCAACTTTCTGAGAAGAGGGTCCCAGCCCATCACCACAAAATGTGATTTCATGAGATCTTGGTGGTTTCTATACAGCCTAGCAGATGAAAGACTGAGGTGGTCAGAGTTCTGTAGTCTGCCCCCAACCCCCCCCCCACACCTTCTGATTGTAAATAAGGTTAAGATATGTTTTAAAATTTGAAGGTGTTAAGGCAAGGCAAGCAGCAAACATTACGTGTCACTCAAAGAGAAGCCTGCTCTGTGAGAAAGTGCTCTGTGAGAAAGATAACCACAGATGTCTCACTGGTATAAATATGAGTGTCTCCGCAGGCACAGATCAAAGTGAACAAAGACCAGACTCAAGAACATGAGTATCCAGCACAGCCTACTTCTCTTCCTCGCTTTGGTAGCAAATGCACATGCAGGTAACCCATGTACAGACAAAAAAAAAACTAAACACACTTAATGGATGATGTATTCTATTGGCGAGTTTACTGCATGTTTACTTATGGTATGCACATTACGTTGTTGAATGATTAAGCCTTGTCAGGAGATGAAATCATCAATGGGAAGAAAGCCAAAGATGGTTCCTTGGAATACATGGCATCAGTGCAGATTGATGGCACCCATAGGTGTGGAGGATTCCTCATTGACCCCAACTTCGTTCTTACGGCTGCACACTGTGACTTCAGGTTAGTATTCCTTCAGCAGATACAATGATTCATCCAATGATGCTGCTGATGCAGATTTGTGATGCCTTTCTTCTGTTCCGCTTAGTGGTGAGATGACTGTTGTCCTTGGCACACATGGCATTAAGGGAAATGTTAAAAAACACAAGGTGGACACCAAGATTAAGCATGGATCATACAAAAGCTCCTTGACTGGAAACGACATAATGCTATTAAAGGTATTATTTATCATTTTTATATGAAATGTTGGAATTGAACATTTTAAAAGTTTTAGCTCTTTAAAGCCAAAACCAAGAAAATGAAAGTACTAAAATATGTTTTTTCTTCTATGTGAAGTTAGTCAAACAGGTGAAATTAGGCAAAGGGGTGAAAGTAGTTAATATCCCAAGAAACGACAAACCAGTTCAGCAACCCACAAAGTGCTCAGTTGCTGGTTGGGGTTCCACTGCAAACAGCAACAAGAAGGCATCAGAGGATCTGCAGGTTGTAAACGTTACGACCATTGACACAGAGGAATGCAAAAACGTGTGGAAGGAAGCAAAGGTGACTCTGCCAGCCAAGGTCATGTGTGCTGGAGGATATGAAACCAAGAAAGGGGCCTGCCAGGTTTGTACATCAGTGTATTTTGTCTGGAGTGTGTTTCAATAATAAACAATTAGTACAATATACTTCAGCTTGTGAAATACTGTACACACTCTTCATTCTCAACATCCTTTATTTTATTTCATGTACGTCAGTTATTCATTAAGTGAAACTTTTCAGATAAAATACCTCTTAAACAATTATATATCATTACCTTTTATCAGTGATTACTGTTATCCTATCCTTTAAACTTATATAAGGAGTATTGTACTTACATATAATAGTGTGGGGCAAGGGAGATCTGCCTGTAAGCCTAATTGTATTGATTTGATGTTGCAGGGTGATTCAGGGGGACCACTGGTGTGTGACAATGTGGCAGTTGGCATTGTTTCATTCAACCTCAGGCAAGACTGTAACTATCCTAATGTTCCCAATGTCTACACACAGATCTCAAAATTCTTGCCCTGGATTAATGAAACCATCAAAGTCCATTCTTGAAGGTATAGATCCAGACTTCTGACAAAAAGTTGTTTGATATTTAAACTCAACAGGCAGTTAAATTACAACACCCCTCCTGACATCCCTTCTGTGCTCCTGACATTTCTTAGATAGATAGATAGATACTTTATTGATCCCCAGGGGAAATTATAGTAGTTTATATAGTTCTTATAGTAGTAGTTTCTTATAGTAGATAATGCACTGATTACATTTGTTATTAGAGGTGTCACGCATCTCACTAAATACTCCATCTCTCTGGGCATTCAACTATTCACAAATATGTCAAATGATGTAAAAAGTAAAATCACCATGAGTGAAAGTTTCTTGCACTTCCAATAAAATCCTTATGCCTAAAATCCTGCTTAAGCACACTTATTGGTAGATTAATACTGCATTGTTTTAGAGTCCTTGTACTTTACACCTATAGAAGGACAATGACTACCTGTTTTTTCCTACTTGTCAAACAATGATACTATATGAACAAACTAAATGTTCACACTACTACTACTACATCCTGTGAGTAACACCAAAGACCTGCGTCACATTCCAAAACGACCCAAGACAGAGAACTCAAGAGTGGGTTTGTTGAATGCCAACCACATCATCACCCCAACCTCATCCCATCATCCAAACGGTCAGCAGTCATTTTGACACTGACAAATTATAAACTCTGAGGCTTATTTCCATAGACAGGTAACCACAAGTCAGAAATGGCCACAAGCGATCAGCGACATAGGTGGGCTCTCTCTTGCGTCATCCAAGTGACCGCATGTAAACCACTGGTGAGAGCGCATCTGACACAGAGAAGACTTTTTCTGATCCCAGACCAGGGAAATGTATTTGTTACATCAGCCAAGGAAAGAAAATATAGCATTGAAATAAAAAATTAAAAAGTAGAAATAATCAAGAATAATCTATGTATACAGTACATAAATGATGTATACATGTAGCCTATACTGAATATTCCACATACCCGTAGATCTAAATAAATAAATAAATAAATAAATATGGTTATTGTACATAGTGGATATTGCACACATCCAATTGACATTCATGATTAGAATACAATAATGTACATCCAGGACCTATTTGCTCTGGGTTTCAACACTGTGGTATTGTAGAATAATAGCAGGCGGAATGAAGGAGCTGTGGTAGCGCAGTCTGTTGCTGAAGGATCGGCTTGGCGTCCTCACTGTCTCGTGCAGGGGATGAGAGGTATTGCCCATGATGGATGCAAGTTTGGCCAACCTCCTTTTGTGTGCGACAGTTGTGAAACTACAGACAATGTCCAGAGTTCATATGTGAAAACAGCTTAAAAGCTCTCATCTTCATCACATCTTAGAGTCACAGACAGCCAATACCTATAATAATGTCCGGGGCAGTCTGATGACTAGAGTGGCTGGCCAGTAATCCACGGGGTAGGCATTAGGAGTATGTCTGGTGACTCAAGTGGTGAGAAAACAGTGGAAATCTTTTGTAGTTGAATCTAATGGAATATAAAGTGGCTTTATGTACTACATTTACAGGTGACCCAAACATGTGTAAATGTATTTGCCAACTGTTCTAGTGGATTATTTATTTGTCTGGTGCTCTTGGTGTGCTGTGCACACTTGATCCACAATAATATTGCCCTCTAGTGTTGCAACAGCTTAATGATGTTGTACAGTGCTATGAACAGGACATTCTGTATCTCTCTGTATCCGATTTTAAATACTGGGCAGAGAGAATTCAGCAGAACATTCAGAGGGCTGTCCAATAAAAAGTTGTTGAATCTTTTAATCAAGGAGGAGTCTGTTGTTTTTCAGATACCAAATCATTGAGCTGCTAAAAGGAGAGAGAAAACATCTTACCTCATGGGCTACCTGTTGTAAGGCTAGTGAAGCTAGTAGGATTACTAAATAACCTTGCCAGGAGTGCTTAGGACAGTAACTCAACTACACTGAAGCTGCCTAAATAAAACATTTCATTTCAAATGATTTCAAAATGTTTACTGATGAAGGCCTAAGGGCCAAAACGTTTGTTTGTTGCTAGTAAAGGAAATATTAAAGTATTAAAAATATTAAATATGTGTCTTTTGCAACAACGTATGAACACAGCTCCGATACAATATAGTGGGAATGCACCGACAGCATGTCTGTAGAAAGAGATCTCCGAATTCCTGTAGCATAGCAGCTCTTTTCCATTTCAACGTTGGAGGGGGGCAGTGTTTCTACCCGAGCACCAAACTTCTGATGGCTGTTTTACAAGCGATAAGACCTGCTCACAGTGTGGCGGAAGTGCTGTTCACCCTATTAAGAGTATGTGGCATCGAAATGATTTTTGAAATTATTTTAAAAGGTAAAAAAAACTCTTTAGAGGGTCTTAAAATAATAATAAATGTTCTTGGACCTTACTGACTAATTAATATGTCTTTATTCTCATTTTCTTCTGCAGACGTTGTTTTTTCGGTGTTTAAAGAACAACTCATGTTACACCATGTGACATGATAAAGTTTATTAATCATGAAAATAAGAGCTAGCTGGTTATTTACAAAATAGAGTTGTTTTTTGCTGTAAAAAAAGATGTGTTTTGGTTGGGAGATATAGCCAAGTCCGAGTTAGAATACAGCAAACATACTGTACCACTGAACATTCCCTGATAAACAAAACTGTGAAGACAAAATTCACGACAAACATGTGGATTTAAATAAATGACTGCCTCATAAACTTAGTGGTCTTTAGCATTTTTGTGTTTATCTTCAATTTCCCCCAAGGCAAATTGTGAGCAAATACTGTAGAGAATTTTGTATTCATCTAATCCCAGTAGAGAAGTATCCAATGAATTCAATTATAAATAAGTCACTTGTACACTGTATTGAGTGAAAGGGGACGGGGCTTTCTGAATGGTAATATAACTCAATAAGCTTGAGCAAAAAGAACCTGAACGAGTGTCAGAGGGAAAATAGTCTTCACTTGGTGAGATCTTTCAGGTATTGCACGCCTTGGCTGGTGTATTCGGTTGCTCTGGTTGGAGCTACGGAGAGTGCATGGATAGACTTCTGTACTCCTACAGACAAAGAAGGACAAGATTTGAAAATGTGAAAACCACACAGCTCACAGAATGGCACATAAACTGAAGGCATGACCAAGTGCGAGAAACACTCACCTGAGTTCCAAGCTTGAAGTGGAGAGAACTCTATTTTAGGTGGCGTAGGCAACTGAACCCAAGGGAGAAATGAGGCTTGTTAGTATGGTACAAAAGTAGGGAAATCAAAATATATTTATTTTAACATTCAAGATAATTCCGTTCACTCTATGCAAATCATAAATTGATCTGTACATTTTATTAAGGTATGAATGGGAAGTTTACAAATACTATTAGTATTGCAACATATATGAAACTATTTCATTTGACTATATATATATAATATATTATTCATATTCTGTTTAAAATCTATTTAAATATTACATGCAGCCTAGCAGAAAGACTGAGGTAGTCAGGGTTGTAGTCTGTATGGAGAAGGCATGCGCCCGCCTGCACACGCTCACACACACATCCACACAGCTTCTGAGTGTAAAAATAAGGTTAACATATTTGTACAAGTTTGCTTATAGGTGTTAAGGCAAGGCAAGCGGCAAGCATTATGATGTATTTAATTGGCGAGTTTACTTATGTACGTTACGTTGTTGAATGATTAAGCCTTGTCAGGAGATGAAATCATCAATGGGAAGAAAGCCAAAGATGCTTCCTTGGAATACATGGCATCGGTGCAGATTGATGGCACCCATAGCTGTGGAGGATTCCTCATTAAACCCAACTTCGTTCTTACGGCTGCACACTGTGACAAAGGGTTTGTATTCCTTCAGCAGATTCAATGATTGATTCAATGATATTCAGATGCTGCTGCTGTAGATTTGTGATGCCTTTTTTCTGTTATGCACAGCGGTGAGATGACTGTTGTCCTTGGTACACGTCATTAAGGGAAATATGTTAAAACACAAAGTGGACAGCAAGATTAAGCATGGATCATACAAAGACCCCTTGACTGGAAATGAAATAATGCTATTAAAAGGTATTATTTATCATCAACATTTTTATGTAAAAGGTTGGAATTGAAAGTATGGAAAGTTTTAGCGCTTCAAAGCCAAAACCAGTAAGAAAATACTAATAAATGTTTCTCTTAATTTCTTATTTTCTTCTATGTGAAGTTATCCAAAGAGGTTAAAATTTGGCAAAGGGGTGAAAGTAGTAAATATCCCAAGAAACGGCAAGCCAGTTAAGCACCCCACAGAGTGCTTAGTTGCTGGTTGGGGTTACACTGACAACAGGAACAAGAAAATATTAAACGATCTGCAGGTTGTAAACGTGACGACCATTGACACAAAGGATTCTGACAAAAAGTTGTTTGATATTTAAACTCAACAGGCAGTTAAATCATAACAGCCCTCCTGACATCCTTTCTGCGCTCCTGACATTTCTGATAGCAGTTAATGGACTGATTATGTTTGTTATCAGAGGTGTGATGTACAGTATCTCTAAATACTCCATCTCTGAGCATTCAACTGTTTCACAAATATGTTACATGATATAAAACATAAAATCACCATGAGTGAAAGTTTCTTGCATTTCCAATAAAATTCTTAAGTCTAAAACACTGACTGAAGCACAATTATTGGTAGATTAACTGTCCTTGTACTTTGTAATTTCATTCTGATGTACCGTATTTTCTGGACTATATACACTTCAATTCACTCATTTAGCTCAGATCAGTGAAGAACTAGTAGCCTAGCCTACAAAAAATGTTGGGGAGAAAACTGCTAGGAAATTATCTTCTATGTTTGCTTCTCGTAGGCTAGCTCACTTCGGATTTTAACCAGTCTGTTTAATGCCATAGGCCTACTCCACCTAAGCGCCATCTAAGTCACCGGCCAGTGAAAGTACGACATGACATGAAACATCCATAATGTCAGTGTGCTCCTTTATAGCAAAGCTCCTTTATAAACCGCAAATATATTTTATCAAGTGTTTCCTTTGAGTTCAAAAGGTGCTTGTGACAGCTGGATTCTACGAGTTTGTTTCATGCTTCTAAGCTCGGATCGTTACTATGTTTTATCAATGTTCTTTTTAAGGCATTATTTTCCAATGTTACGGCCATTAGGGCAGAGGTGCTGGTTGGACCCAGAAGTAGGACACAAGCAAAAAATGGTAACAGGTTCAGTGGAAACACCACTTCAAGAAAAACAGCAGGCAATGGCAGACCAAAAATGAAAGTCAATGAGTCAACAATAGGTCCAGGGCAAACAATCCAAGAACAGTAATCCAAAATCGTGGTCAGAAAACAGTCCAAAGTTCAGTAGTAACAAAGTTCAAAGTTCAGTCCAACAAGGTCAAAAAGTAATTCCACAGGGACCGCGCCGAAAGCCGCCGCAAGATAACTCTGCACTGAAGGATTCCAAGAGCCCAGCCTAAATACTGTGCCTGATTAAGTAATCAGACACAGGTGTGCTGAGCAGCAGAGCAGGGAGACAGGAGATGCAGTAGGTCAGCAGCAAAATATGGCATGGAGTTGACCACCTGGGAATGGAGCACCTTAAAAGTGCAGCCAGCCAGGATCTGGAAGGTCCTGGACGATTCGTGACATCCAATCAATTTGCCAAATTATTTGGCAAATGGAAAAGCAAAAAGATTTTGCAATTATATTTGCAAATCCCTTTTTAAAATTAGAGTATTTAATGATAAATAAATAATTGATTTACAAAAAAACATTTTGTAAATTATCTTTTTTAATACTTTTTATAATGGCAAATTAACAAACTTCGTTTGCCATTTAAGTGACACATCGGCCAGTGAATCCTCTATAAGATTGAACGCTCAGTGCTCACGATTTCGCGGGCATAATAAAATAACAAATAATTATTGGCTGATTAAATAATTCAAATACAAGCACAACAAACAAAGGTGCACATACAGAATATCATTTCACAACATGAACATTTAAAACACAAAGCATGCTGGTCAATGGAGTTAATGGTCAGCTTATACAGGTGCTTACATATATAACAAACCCACACAATTCACAAGGACACAACACACCTGTACCACAAAGGTAACAAATTGAACAGTGTCTGATAATAAATATCTTGTATAGTATAGTACGAACCTGAAGTCAGCTCCAGTGTGGGACGTTCCGCTTCTGGGGGTCATGGGCATGACTTGTTTAAGCCTACATTAGGGCTCAAGAATAGGCAGAACCAGAGCCCCAGAGAGGTGAACGAAGGTGCTCATTCGTTTTTAGAACATAGAGATGGCCAAAGTGAAGTCAAAACATTTGGGTATTGAAGTGAAAAGATGGACCCCCTTGTACAAGAGAAGAACTATAAGAAAATGGGTAAACAGTAAACATGGGCAAGAGCGCCATCTCCTGGTTAAAAAAAATGCAATACTTTGGTGCAATGGGGATAGGATGCACAGGGATATGATATGATCCCCATTATATTTTTGGATAGAGAGTCTTCATAAAGACTACCCCTATAATTTACAGCAATAGTTAAACTATTAACTCACAACTAATAACCTAATTTTACTGTAGTTGTGTGTTGAGACATCAGGATATTGAGGAGGTGACCATTTTGCTCCTTTGTTGTCTGTGTCAAATGCTCTTTACTTACATACTGTATCTCTACTAACTACTAACCTGTCTCTATGAATTTTATCCTCATAACTGATAACTGACAACTGCCTTACAGCTGCTACTTACTAGACCTAGAGTGATGTGACAAGTTGAGCATGCATCCCAAGTCAGTTCAACTCATATTTGAAAGGGCCTAAACTAAAGGCGTTGTGCTGAGTGCCAACCACAAGCAAGCCTTGAGAGGGTGTTTCTCAGAGAGTGTCATAGTTGGCTTCTGAGGAATTGGATTCAGAGGAATTGTAACTGCGAACATTCAAGCATTCATTCACTGGTAGAGGTCACTTGCCATATCATCCCCACAAGGTGAGTGTGTTTGTGTATTTGTGTGTATACATGTGGGAGTGTGTGTTTGCAAGAGTACATGTATGTGCATTGTGCACATGATGGGGAGAAGATATGAGGGACTATGAAAATTCTGCATTCTTTACAGCTAATCGGCAAAAACAGTCATAGACCACATTGGGGAGGATGTGGACGAGCTCCATGTGAGCTATCCCTTGCTGATGCGTCTGTCACTTGGGGTTGTGAACATCATGGGTGCTGCAACTCTGTTCTGCCTCCAGCTGGCAGCTTCCATGCTGTTGCTGGTTTTCTCAAGTAAGTTCCTAATCATATATCTGATAAGCTTATATTGATATTTATTAGGCTATATTTCAAAGATAATACAATAACATCTATGTTGTTATAAAAGGTTCTATGGTGAATATGAACTTGTTCTATAATTATTAATGAACTGAGAAGACATACATTACATTATAATGTACTTATGTATGTAATGTTACTGTACTTTGTTTGTAGTATTACATAGATGTGTGATATCCACTATCATTGTCTTTGGCAGGTGCTCAGGGTGGGTATGTGGGTATTGTGAATGGCAAAGTAGCAAAAAAACACTCCAGACCCTACATGGTCTCTGTGCAGAAAAAAAAGGGAACATTTCTGTGGTGGCTTTCTGGTGTCTGAGTCATTTGTCATGACTGCAGCTCATTGTATCACTTGGTAAGTTCTCTGATTCAAGTTTCATAACTGGTGATATAAGTTATGCAACAAAAGCTAGATTAAGCCAAAGCTGTCAGAATAAACTGTTGAAGATACCTCAATATAAAAAGTATGTTTTCTTTCCTCCTTGGCAGGGGAGTGGATTTGACTGTTGTGGTAGGGGGACACGACATTACAAACCAGAAAAGTGGAACAAGGATACCAGTGAAATACTACCATGTCAACCCCGGATACATTCCTGAGACACTTCAGAATGACATTGCAATTCTACAGGTGAATAGCAATACTGAAGCCTTTTTTTACTTTATACATTAAGTTGGTGCACATTTAAAGATGCACTGTGTTGTTTCATACTACCTGCTTAAATCATTGTTAGTCACAGTTTTTTGGATATGTTACACAGCTGACAGAAGGAGTAAAACAGTCCAACTCTGTAAAATGGATCTCTATTCCTGAGAAAGACAAAGACATCAAAGGGGCAGAGGTTTGTAGTGTGGCCGGATGGGGGGCAACAAAAACCAATGGGCCTGCAAACAATCTCCTTCTCCAGGCAGATGTGCTCATCATGAAAAGACAAGAGTGCAAGAAATTATGGAAAACATACTTAAGTGAAAAAATGCTTTGTGCAAGTGGTAGAGCAGGCTTTTGCCAGGTAAGCTGTGGGCAAATACACTACTCTCGAGGTCAATGAAAATGTAAGAACAAAACTGAGTTGCTCTGCTACATTTGTTTTCTCACCCAGCTGATGTCTGTTGCAGGGTGACTCAGGAGGCCCTCTGGTCTGCAAGAACAAAGCTGTGGGAGTAGTGTCGTTCACGGATAAAAACTGTAACAACCTAAAAAAGCCAAATGTCTACACAAGAATATCAGCATATCTGCCCTGGATAAAGAGTATTTTAAAAAGTGTGTAACACTGACAAAATGAAATAAATGCTTATATACCTTCCATTACTTTTTTCATTTAATTTCTTATTAAATTACATGATTCCATTAAAAAAGTATTTTTTCAAGGTCTTTTACATAAGCTTGTCTGATGGCCTATATCAGATAAAGCAAGCATACCAACCACAGTGGAATTACTGATAGCAGCACTGATCTCTGAACTAGTCATCTACCACTTTGCTGAGTTACAGTTTGTTGTGAAATTCTTCAGCCTGCATCTTGAAATTAGCGGTGACACTGCAAAAAGTGCACACGCTCAAAGTGCACCATGGAAACCTGTGGTTAGTACATCACAGCTCAGAAGGGTTTCCTGTGGGTGACCTCATTAGGGGTCCTTACAGATTCAGGGGTCTTTACGGGAAACATTTCAGACGACTGTGAGTTGAACCACTGTGCATGTGGAAATTGCCACTAAAATCGCGAACATTATACTTCAAAATGTTATGTCACTGAAATAAGCAAATGATTAGAATTTCAATTAAAAAACATGTTGCAAATGCCAACTTTGTTTGTCTCAGTGGATGCTGATATTCACTGCAATGTTTTTCACACGTTTTCAGAATTGATTGGTGCCTATAAAACTGCGTGCACAATGTGTGGCCTGCAATGACTATTCAATTGAACTTCAACCTCAGCCTCCACCTCCTTGGCTCATCTCTAAACTTAGCATATATAAAATGACAACAATAACTTATGATACAGCTCATCTGTGTGAAACGGTCTTCAGGCACGAGTCATCAATATGATACGCTAGGCTGCCTGTGAACAGAAAACCACAAACGCCTTTCAGCTTGTAAAAACCAGGTACGTCCCAGCAGTCCTGCACTACTCACCTCGACCCCTGAACCGAAGAAATGTGTGCCTTGCACTATCCCCTGATGCTTCTGACCATGCTTCTTCTGCACGTGCATGGTAATTCAAATGATAATTAAAATCCTGGCTATTTACCCTTCGATAGCAAGTCCTGCTTAGTTGCCCTTTGACAGCAAGTTGATTCATCTAGGCTGCACCTGTTTTCCTTCATTTTTTAAAAGGTTGTTATGCTGAGAAGATTATTAATGGGAGCACAGTAGCAGCTAAAGCCGTGCAGTACATGGCATCAGTGCAGAACAATGGGAAGCATGTCTGTGGAGGCTTTGTCATAAAGCCCAACTTTGTACTGACTGCAGCACACTGCAAAGAAAGGTAACATCAAGCAGGTTAACATCAAGATGGACCATAGAAGAATTATATTTTTCTTTCTTTTAAAGAAATGATGAAGTTATTGATATTCGATTTGTGATTTATAGGCTCACTGGCAAGGTGAGTGTTGTTCTTGGGGCACACAACATCCATAAAGCAGAGAAACAACAAACGATACTATATCAGAAAAGAAGACAAAATCATCCATGAAGCATACAAAGAAGTCATAACTGGAAATGACATCATGCTGTTGAAGGTGTGTACCAGTGCTGTCACTCTGTGGCTCTGAAGTGACTCAATCTTCACTCTGTTCTGCCTCTCATTTGTCATGTCTAAAAGTGAATATACAGAGTAGACATGAATGCTGTTTAATCCTTTAATCCTTCGCTTATATTTCAAGCTGTCAGGGAAAATCGGCAAGGATGTGAAAACAGTGAAAATCCCATCATCTGACAAGATGAAGATGAAAAATACCACAAAGTGTTTGGTCGCTGGTTGGGGTAAAACAAGTACAAAAGAAGCCTCAAGTCAGCTCCAAGTGGTCCAGGTTCAAGTCATAGATTTCCAAAACTGCAGGGCAGCGTAGAATCAAAACGACATCAGCAAGAAACTTCCTAAAAATGTGAAGGGTTCAACAGGAACGGTCCGAGTCTGGTGTGTATGCTAAACTGACAAGTATTAGCTATTTATTTGCCATTTATACATATTTTTATGACCTAAAATTCAGTAATATTATATGGGTTGCTTAACCTTACATCAGAGATGCATCTTATTTGACATTATTTTATGTTCTTGTTCCAGGGAGACTCAGGAGGTCCATTGGTGTGCAACGGCCTGGCTGTGGGTATAGTATCATTCAACCTGAATGAAAGCTATCGACAGATCATTCCTGCTGTTTACACTCAAATCTCAAAGTTCCTGCCATGGATCAAAAACAAAACTGGTCCCAGTTTTGATTTGCAAGATTCTTATTTTGAGTAAATGCATAGTTTTTGTATAGCTGAACCACTGAATGCATGCATGAAACGACCAAATCATGCATGCATGCTTGTCAGTTGTATAATGAGTACTTGTGATTTGTGCTTTCTATAATAAACTAGATGTACCGCATAGCGGTACGTACAAAATATGACCGCCGCTCAGTCCTGTACATCCGTTTCGCAAAAAAAAATAAACACACTAATCAATTTAGTCAGAATTTAGTTAGAATTTAGTCATCTTTAGTTCATATTATATTCAACTTTATTGTCAATGCATAAATACCAGTAGTCTAAAACGAAATGCAGTTTTACATCTAACCAGTGGTGCAAATAACATGTCCAAAAGAGCCTTCATGAAATGTGTCACTAGACTGTTCATACACATTTTAACGGGCGTAAGAGCTGTTGTCTGTTATTGTCATTGTCATTTTTTACAAACAAAGTGGCGGCAATCAGCAGTCAATTCTCTACATGCCCACTCAACGCATCTGACTCAGATACCGCACTCCTACAACCTCTAGGGACTGCTGGAACATCTTTTTCAGCATTCACGCCTCTCTCCGAGAGTGAAGTGTCCAGACTCCTGACATGCAGCCGTCCTACCACATGCTCGCTGGACCCTATACCAACGAGCCTACTTCAGTCCATCAGCCCGACCATCGCTCCAGCTATCACACATGTGATCAATGCCTCGCTAACCTCCGGCACATTTCCAACAGGCGTTCAAAGCGGCCCGGTAACACCGTTACTTAAGAAAGCTTCTCTCAACCCTGCTCAAGTCGAGAACTACCGCCCTGTCTCACTACTGCCTTTCCTATCCAAAGGCATTGAGCGAGCAGTCTCCAAACAGGTCTCTGACTTCCTTTCACAGAACAACCTTCTGGATCCAAATCAGTCTGGGTTCAAAAGCGCCACTCTACCGAAACGGCTCTGGTGTCTGTAACAGAAGCCTTAAAAGAAGCCAGGGCGACCGCTCGGTCATCAGTACTCATTCTGCTTGACTTATCGGCTGCCTTTGACACGGTTAATCACCGTATCTTTCTCTCTATACTCGCTGACATGGGAATCTCGGGCTGCTCTCTCCTGGTTTGAATCCTACCTCACAGGACCTTTCGTTTAACGTATCATGGCTTGGTCAGCTATCTGCACCTCACCATCTCACCACAGGGGTCCCCAGGGCTCAGTGCTGGGGCCCCTCCTCTTTGCTATCTACACCACCTCCTTGGGACAGATTATCCGTTCGCACGGCTTCTCATACCACTGCTATGCAGGCGACACACAGCTCTATCTGTCCTTTCCACCTGGCGACCCCCTGGTTTCAGCACAGATCTCAGATTGCCTTTCAGACATAGCTACATGGATGAAAGCACACAACCTCCAGCTGAACCTCTCAAAGACTGAACTGCTGGTCATCCCAGCTAAACCTACCATACACCCACGACATCAACATCAAATTTGACTCCCTGTCTGTTTCACCCGACCAGGACTGCAAGAAATCTAGGAGTTGTTCTCGACAACCAACTAAACTTCTCAGATCATGTTGCCTCAGTCGCCCGGTCATGCCGTTTAGCACTCTACAACATACGGAAAATCAGGACTTACTTGACTCAAGATGCTACCCAACTTCTGGTTCAGGCAATAGTCATCTCACGACTTCGACTACTGCAATGCCCTCCTGACAGGTCTCCCAGCCTGCGCGAGTGAAACCACTTCAGATGATCCAGAACGCGGCGGGCGCTTCTGGTCTACAACCAACCCAAAAGGGCACATGTTACCCCCGCTGCTCATTCAGCTACACTGGCTACCTATGGCGGCCCGCATTAAATTCAAGTCTCTAACGCTTGCCTACAAAGTAGTCTCGGTTCTGCTCCCACCTACTTGAATGCCCTCATACAGACTTACACTACCTCCAGACCGCAAGGCTCCTCTGACGAACGACGCCTAGCTCTACCACAATCGTACGCTCAAGCCAATCCAAACTTTTCTCATCTGTTGTTCCTCGTTGGTGGAACACACTGCCAGTTCCTACAAGGGCAGGGACATCCTTTTCCACTTTAAAAAACTCCTGAAGACCCAGCTCTTTAGAGAACATCTACTCTCATAGCAACACTTACAACAAGTCTTACTGATCCTAGCACTCACCAGCCGTTTTAAACTGACAAGTAACTGTTAAAACAGCACTCACCGACGACTTATTCTTACTGTACTCTAATGTTTTTTTAAACTGTCCTAAAATTGTGAGAATTGTTCTAAAACTTACTGTTTACCATGTTGTTAGTCGCTTTGGTTAAAAAGCGTCAGCCAAATGTAATGTAATGTAATGTAATGTAATTGTTTGTGCAAATATAGGCTGATTCAAGTTCCCCTGCATTTTGCACCTGTGAGGTCCATGGTTTGTCTGGCTTTCACCAGACCAAGCTCAATCTAAAGAAATCTAAAAAGAAATCGCCGGCAGATCACCCAGCCTAGTCCATGGTAGGCGCCGGATAGAAATGTTGTTTAATTTTGTGACTGAGATATCCGCGCTCTGGCGTCCCCTCTGCAATGTGTTCGCCCCCCAGTTTCAGAGCTACTCTAAATGCAAAAATGCATAGAGGGAGTTATGACAAAACCGTTGAATATTTGGTTTTCCTTTAATCCTACTGAATTTGTAATTATGTATCGGCCGTTATAATTGCCGATACCGATAGTATGTGCGTGCCTGTGTGGGTGTGTGTACATGTGTATGTTTCTGTCTGTGTGTGTATGTGTGCTCGTGTACATGTGTGTGTGTGTGTGTGTGTTTGTTGTGTCTGTGTATGTGGATGCGTGTGTCTGTGCCTGTGGATGTGAGTGTGTGTGCATGCGTGTGTATGTGTATGTGTGCATGTGTGTGTGTGTGTTGATGTATGTATATGTGTTTGCGAGAAAGAGTATGACAATGTGTGAGACAATATCCTCTTCCAGCAACCCTTCGCTCAACACTACCATCTACAGGCCAATGAGTGTACAGTCACTAAATGTAGTAAACTTAACTAAATCAAATAACTTAATTTTTTTACAGTACATAACCCCAGTGAATGTCAGGTTAATCATACACATACAATTTAGTGCAGTTATGAACATCTTAACTGAAGATCGGGGGATTAAAGCAGAATGATATTGCATTTTTATTTTTTACCAGGGGGGTGCAAATCACAAATGAGTGATTATGGGCTAGGTTGATGTGGGCCCTTGAGACCAACATAGCATAAAAATATCTTCATCCTCGGTGCCACGGTTCAGGTAGTTATTTAGGAAAAACATTTTTGGGGTTTCAGGGGGCCAGCACGGGGGGTGTGGTGGGGTGTTGGGGGGGTTGAGTGGCCCCTGGTAAAAGTCTAGTGGGGCTACATACCCACCAAATTTCATGTGCACCAGTGTTTCGGTGTCCTGGGTATTGTTGGCCAAAAATTCAGGAAGCAGATGACGGTGGAAAAAAACTTTGACAATCCCTATGTGACCGCTTTGCTAACTACACTAGCGGCGGTCATAATTATATTTTTATAGACTCATGAATGATGCATTGACAGGAAAGCACTTTCGTTGTACCTGTGACAATGACAATAAAGACCTATTCTACTGTTCTATTCTAAAGCAACAATGTTTTCTGTGGGATGAAGAGATCAGAGGACGTAGAGACAGGATGACACCTGCCCTCCCCCACAACAGGCAGATGCAGGCGTACATGTGGAACATCTGCAAGAGTTTGACCTATTAGTGTACATTTCCAGCAAACTGCTATGGTCAGCGTGGTCAGGTGAGCCACGGCACACCATACTCTGTAGAAGATGAGTACGTATGTGTGTGCACACAGCTGCACACGACTACTGTACACTTTTCTGTAGCCTGCACAACGAGGGAGGAGCCTGTGCTGGTGTGGGAACAGTCTGTTCTGAGGAGATTGGTATAGGTATTGCTAGATCACAGTTCAATGACTCACCCCAAATGAACTCAAAGATTCCTTTTAAATACAAAAATATATTTAGTTTAACATTCAAGATAATTCAGTTCACTCTATGCAAATCATAAATAAATCCACATTTTCAATTGGGAACTATACACATATTAATAGTATTGCAACATATATTAAACTATTTAATTTTACTATATATATATATATATATATATAGTATATATTATTGATAATCTATTCAAATGTAACATGTAGCATCTCTACATCTTTTTAACTCTCACACTGCAGTTCACAGCGTACGTGACAGTTGCACAATAGGGTGTCAGTTACTGCCAGCTCTCAACAATGACGTACTGTGCATTGATGGTGATTGGTAAATGCCTGCAGATAAGTTTTGGATCACAGTCTTTTCAAAAGTCCAGGGAGTCAATTACATACTTTGCCTCATGAAGTAGTATACATTTGTGGAAAACAAGTGTTGAATTTCTGGTCAGCGACTCTTCCTTTGTAAGAGCCCACAGCCCCATGCAGGATATGGTATGGTTTGTGCTTCGTCAACGTTTACTAATCACGGCGTAAATGTCACCAGCTCTCTGCAGCTCTACTGAGAAATGAGGCGGCAACTTTCTGAGAAGAGGGTCCCAGCCCATCACCAAAAAATGTGATTTCATGAGATCTTGGTGGTTTCATGGACTGAGGTGGTCAGGGTTCTGTAGTCTGTATGGAGAAGGCGTTTGCCATACAGACTATCACCCCCACACACACACACACAACACACACACACACACACACATACAGTATATACACACACACACACCTTCTGATTGTAAATAAGGTAAAGATATTTTTACAAGTCTTATACTGTAGGTGTTAAGGCAAGGCAAGTGGCATTACGTGTCACTCAAAGAGGAGCCTCTTCTGTAAGGTGCTATGCTCTGTCAGAAAGAAAACCACAGATGTCTCAGTGGTATAAATATGAGTGTCTCTGCTGGCACAGATCAAAGTGAACAAAGACTACACTCAAGAACATGAGTATCCAGCACAGCCTACTTCTCTTCCTCGCTTTGGTAGCAAATGCACATGCAGGTAACCCATACAGACAAAAAAAACGAAACACACTTTTATGGATGATGTATTCCATTGCCGAGTTTACTGCATGTTTACTTATGGTATGCACGTTACGCTGTTGAATGATTAAGCCTTGTCAGGAGATGAAATCATCAATGGGAAGAAAGCCAAAGATGGTTCCTTGGAATACATGGCATCGGTGCAGATCCTTGACTGGAAACGACATAATGCTATTAAAGGTATTTATCATTTTTATATGAAATGTTGGAATTGAACATTTTAAAAGTTTTAGCTCTTTAAAGCCAAAACCAAGAAAATGAAAGTACTAAAATATGTTTTTTCTTCTATGTGAAGTTAGTCAAACAGGTGAAATTAGGCAAAGGGGTGAAAGTAGTTAATATCCCAAGAAACGACAAACCAGTTCAGCAACCCACAAAGTGCTCAGTTGCTGGTTGGGGTTCCACTGCAAACAGCAACAAGAAGGCATCAGAGGATCTGCAGGTTGTAAACGTGACGACCATTGACACAGAGGAATGCAAAAACGTGTGGAAGGAAGCAAAGGTGACTCTGCCAGCCAAGGTCATGTGTGCTGGAGGATATGAAACCAAGAAAGGGGCCTGCCAGGTTTGTACATCAGTGTATTTTGTCTGGAGTGTGTTTCAATAATAAACAATTAGTACAATATACTTCAGCTTGTGAAATACTGTACACACTCTTCATTCTCAACATCCTTTATTTTATTTCATGTACGTCAGTTATTCATTAAGTGAAACTTTTCAGAGAAAATACCTCTTAAACAATTATATATAATTACCTTTTATCAGTGATTACTGTTATCCTATCCTTTAAACTTATATAAGGAGTATTGTACTTACATATAATAGTGTGGGGCAAGGGAGATCTGCCTGTAAGCCTAATTGTATTGATTTAATGTTGCAGGGTGATTCAGGGGGACCACTGGTGTGTGACAATGTGGCAGTTGGCATTGTTTCATTCAACCTCAGGCAAGACTGTAACTATCCTAATGTTCCCAATGTCTACACACAGATCTCAAAATTCTTGCCCTGGATTAAAGGTGCCATGTGTAAGAATTGAGGTAAAAATATCCAAAAAATGAGCTACACGCATCAAAAGAATGGAAGGAAATAAGGGTGATGATGTCATTAAAAAAATGACAAGGTATAGTGCTGAAGAGATATCAACCTGAATTAGCATGCTAAATTACTAGCCACAGCCCAACAAGTGTCATAATACCAGTTTCGGCCATGGGAGGCAGTATGCGGGTAACATAACTGCCAGCCAAACTGCAATACACGTGTCTCGGTTGTTACTCTAGGGTAGACAAACTCACTTTCTGGAGGTATACTGCCCCATCTTTTATGGAATGTGGAGTATGAATTGATTTTTTGGCAGACATTACACATGGCACCTTTAATGAAACCATCAAAGTCCATTCTTGAAGGTATAGATCCAGACTTCTTACAAAAAGTTGTTTGATATTTAAACTCAACAGGTAGTTAAATTACAACACCCCTCCTGACATCCCTTCTGTGCTCCTGACATTTCTTAGATAGATAGATAGATACTTTATTGATCCCCAGGGGAAATTATAGTAGTTTACATAGTTCTTATAGTAGTAGTTTCTTATAGTAGTTAATGCACTGATTACGTTTGTTATTAGAGGTGTCACGCATCTCACTAAATACTCCATCTCTCTGGGCATTCAACTATTCACAAATATATCAAATGATGTAAAAAGTAAAATCACCATGAGTGAAAGTTTCTTGCACTTCCAATAAAATCCTTATGCCTAAAATCCTGCTTAAGCACACTTATTGGTAGAATAACACTGCATTGTTTTAGAGTCCTTGTACTTTACCTTGTAATTTCATTCAAGTAATTACACTCCAACACATTTTGACACCTATAGAAGGACAATGACTACCTGTTTTTTCCTACTTGTCAAACAATGATACTAAATGAACAAACTAAATGTTCACACTACTACTACTACTACATCCTGTGAGTAACACCAAAGACCTGCGTCACATTCCAAAACGACCCAAGACAGAGAACTCAAGAGTAGGTCTGTTAAATGCCAACCACATCATCACCGCAACCTCATCCCATCATCCAAGCGGTCAGCAGTCATTTTGACACTGACAAATTATAAACTCTGAGGCTTATTTCTGTAAGACGTCACTCGTCAGATCCAATGAGGGAACTGGGAGTGGTTGAAGGAAATTGTGAAGCTGTCCGCGCTGTTGGAAATAACAATTGATTATAGAACCCCTGTTAACCTAATGATTCTGACCCCGCTAGATATGGAGAAGTTTCGGTCAACGTAATATTACTATCCATAGTAGGCCGATGTGGGCCTACCCACAATGCTGTTACAAGAATGCCTTCTAGCTATTTAATTAGACGCATCTTCCCCAAGAATAGTGTGCGAGGCCCTCCTCGCCAATTAATTCGGGAGGCTCTTCACTTGAGTAATGATCCTAGTGTGAAAGTCGGTCAGAGGCTATAGTGCTGGCCTGGACCACTATGCTCATCTGGACAGAACATCTTACCGAAGCTACAGAGGGTTCAGGGTGTGCTAAGGTTAGCTGTCTAATTCCAGACTACTAATAAAATCAGTGACCCACCACAGTATAATACGACGGCCAGTTCTCCTGGTAGCATGCCTACACTTTCACTGATTTAGCCCCCACGGCCCTAGAGACTAATCCTAGCCGTTCCTCCTGGCCCATCTTAAACTTGAGGGATATCTAAAGAAACTAGAAAACTATGCGGGTCAAAGCATAACAATTTATTTGTCAGACACAAGCTATTCATCCAATACATTATAGAAGGTACATCTAAATGAATAATGTGAAAGTTCCGAAAACAGGTCAAAGGAACATTTAGGAAACCATATGAAGCAATCAGAGAATGAACATACCAGCTCAGAGGATGATGACTACACACCTTAGTGGTGCGGGAGATTCTGACTAGAATCTAGCTCCTAGAATGCTCTGTGAACCTCACTTAAATACGGTAGGCTACCTAGTTTGTGGTTGGTTACATTGATATGGATCACATGATTAGAGGTCAGCTGATTTGGGATCACATGGTTGGAGTTCATCTGATTTGAGAGTACTTTGATGAGACTTGAGACCATTGTTGTAGTGAGAGTGAATCAATCAAGACATGACAAGGTATACATTTGATTACATTTCCTGTCCCTATAGTTAACTGCTCCTGTGGACATGTGGCAGTAGGCCCACAATAGGCCCACACTTAGTAGTTGATCAAGAGTCAATATATGACTGAAAAGATTATCATCAGCCTGGTAATTAGGATCCTTACATTTCCATAGACAGGTAACCACAAGTCAGAAATGGCCACAAGCGATCAGCGACATAGGTGGGCTCTCTCTTGCGTCATCCAAGTGACCGCATGTAAACCACTGGTGAGAGCGCATCTGACACAGAGAAGACTTTTTCTGATCCCAGACCAGGGAAATGTATTTGTTACATCAGCCAAGGAAAGAAAATATAGCATTGAAATAAAAAATTAAAAAGTAGAAATAATCAAGAATAATCTATGTATACAGTACATAAATGATGTATACATGTAGCCTATACTGAATATTCCACATACCCGTAGATCTAAATAAATAAATAAATAAATAAATATGGTTATTGTACATAGTGGATATTGCACACATCCAATTGACATTCATGATTAGAATACAATAATGTACATCCAGGACCTATTTGCTCTGGGTTTCAACACTGTGGTATTGTAGAATAATAGCAGGCGGAATGAAGGAGCTGTGGTAGCGCAGTCTGTTGCTGAAGGATCGGCTTGGCGTCCTCACTGTCTCGTGCAGGGGATGAGAGGTATTGCCCATGATGGATGCAAGTTTGGCCAACCTCCTTTTGTGTGCGACAGTTGTGAAACTACAGACAATGTCCAGAGTTCATATGTGAAAACAGCTTAAAAGCTCTCATCTTCATCACATCTTAGAGTCACAGACAGCCAATACCTATAATAATGTCCGGGGCAGTCTGATGACTAGAGTGGCTGGCCAGTAATCCACGGGGTAGGCATTAGGAGTATGTCTGGTGACTCAAGTGGTGAGAAAACAGTGGAAATCTTTTGTAGTTGAATCTAATGGAATATAAAGTGGCTTTATGTACTACATTTACAGGTGACCCAAACATGTGTAAATGTATTTGCCAACTGTTCTAGTGGATTATTTATTTGTCTGGTGCTCTTGGTGTGCTGTGCACACTTGATCCACAATAATATTGCCCTCTAGTGTTGCAACAGCTTAATGATGTTGTACAGTGCTATGAACAGGACATTCTGTATCTCTCTGTATCCGATTTTAAATACTGGGCAGAGAGAATTCAGCAGAACATTCAGAGGGCTGTCCAATAAAAAGTTGTTGAATCTTTTAATCAAGGAGGAGTCTGTTGTTTTTCAGATACCAAATCATTGAGCTGCTAAAAGGAGAGAGAAAACATCTTACCTCATGGGCTACCTGTTTAGGATTACTAAATAACCTTGCCAGGAGTGCTTAGGACAGTAACTCAACTACACTGAAGCTGCCTAAATAAAACATTTAATTTCAAATGATTTCAAAATGTTTACTGATGAAGGCCTAAGGGCCAAAACGTTTGTTTGTTGCTAGTAAAGGAAATATTAAAGTATTAAAAATATTAAATATGTGTCTTTTGCAACAACGTATGAACACAACTCCGATACAATATAGTGGGAATGCACCGACAGCATGTCTGTAGAAAGATCTCCGAATTCCTGTAGCATAGCAGCTCTTTTCCATTTCAACGTTGGAGGGGGGCAGTGTTTCTACCCGAGCACCAAACTTCTGATGGCTGTTTTACAAGCAATAAGACCTGCTCACAGTGTGGCGGAAGTGCTGTTCACCCTATTAAGAGTATGTGGCATCGAAATGATTTTTGAAATTATTTTAAAAGGTAAAAAAACTCTTTAGAGGGTCTTAAAATGATAATAAATGTTCTTGGACCTTTCTGACTAATTAATATCTCTTTATTCTCATTTTCTTCCGCAGACGTTGTTTTTTCGGTGTTTAAAGAACAACTCATGTTACACCATGTGACATGATAAAGTTTATTAATCATGAAAATAAGAGCTAGCTGGTTATTTACAAAATAGAGTTGTTTTTTGCTGTAAAAAAAGATGTGTTTTGGTTGGGAGATATAGCCAAGTCCGAGTTAGAATACAGCAAACATACTGTACCACTGAACATTCCCTGATAAACAAAACTGTGAAGACAAAATTCACGACAAACATGTGGATTTAAATAAATGACTGCCTCATAAACTTAGTGGTCTTTAGCATTTTTGTGTTTATCTTCAATTTCCCCCAAGGCAAATTGTGAGCAAATACTGTAGAGAATTTTGTATTCATCTAATCCCAGTAGAGAAGTATCCAATGAATTCAATTATAAATAAGTCACTTGTACACTGCATTGAGTGAAAGGGGACGGGGCTTTCTGAATGGTAATATAACTCAATAAGCTTGAGCAAAAAGAACCTGAACGAGTGTCAGAGGGAAAATACAGTCTTCACTTGGTGAGATCTTTCAGGTATTGCACGCCTTGGCTGGTGTATTCGGTTGCTCTGGTTGGAGCTACGGAGAGTGCATGGATAGACTTCTGTACTCCTACAGACAAAGAAGGACAAGATTTGAAAATGTGAAAACCACACAGCTCACAGAATGGCACATAAACTGAAGGCATGACCAAGTGCGAGAAACACTCACCTGAGTTCCAAGCTTGAAGTGGAGAGAACTCTATTTTAGGTGGCGTAGGCAACTGAACCCAAGGGAGAAATGAGGCTTGTTAGTATGGTACAAAAGTAGGGAAATCAACACATCCACAACATAAAATCTCTTCGGGTGGATACCAGACTACAGTAGATGGGAAAACTATTAGGAAGGTGAGAATTTACTGTGAATGAATACCATCTCGCTCTAAATGAACAATTCTGTGTCCATTCAGCAAACCATCCACATTTCAAGAGTCTTGATAGCCAGAGAGGAATATTCTGGAATGTCGGGATATTTGATTATTCATGCACAGCCCTAAATTAAAAACTTTTGTTAAATAGTAAATAATTGGTTTACTGATTTTATTAACCCCCTGAAGAGACATGTTAACCTGTATTTAACAAACGTTTTTAACTATGAAACATTGCTCAGTACTGATAATCAAAGTTCAAAAATCAAAAGCCACTTCAGACACCAATTAGTGTAAGTGGTGCTGTCTGGATGGTCACAATGACAGTGTTTCATGTTTAAATACCTATTTCTGAGTAATTATTGGATAAGACTTAAGATAAGTCTTCAGCAATTGGATTTTCATAGATAATTTCATTCCAAGATCTTTTGTTTGTTTTGCTAGCATCAAATTCCAAGTTTCAGCATTTGATATGTTGTCTATGTACGTTTTGCAACTAAATATAGGTTTGTGATTTGCAGATGATCACTGATTCTGTTTTTTATTACATTTTACACACAGTGTTTCCACTCCAAGTCAAATGTAAAATTCCATGACTTGTCCTTGACAAAAAAAAAAAGAATTTCCATGACTTACTATATAATGAATGGTACAATATACGACCAAATATTCCAGAGCAGCCGTGTAGTGTTCAAGGATCTTTTAATTTTTTAGAGTGGGAGATGAGTAAATGGGCATTGAATAAACAAAGTTGTACTAACCACAACAACTCAAGCAAGCAGTAAAGCTAATAACCAATTCTGTGTGGACATATATATTAATGTATTTTGGCAAGTAAATTGACTTGACTTTGAGAAATGAAGGAATGTCCAGAAATTCATTCATTCACATAATTTTCAGCTTCATCATCTCATCCTTATAATCTGGTAGTAAGTACCTGAGAACTTAATTAGATTAATAAACAGTCATTAGATGAATGAGCTGCATGTATGTAATAACCATGTAAATGGTTTCTTGTGCCTATTTCTGTGGGTTAAGGATGCATTCTCATCAAAATATGGAATTGCCATTGGATTGTATGTCCTGCCCCTATTGGAGTCCTATTTGCCTATCAGTTGGCAATTGATGGGTGGGTGAAAAATGCCATGGCTGGCCAATTCGGTCCCCTTTCTCCCATACCCACTAAAACATCTTGTAAACCATTAGGCCTATGCCTTTTTACCTCAAGTCCAAAGTACTTCACCCATTCGTCTACTGCAGGAGGGATGGCAGCTTTGGCCTTAGCGAGGACGACTGAACCCTCCTCACTACCTCCCAGCAGGCCAGAATCATACGCAACATAGATAGCTCCACCAGCAATGGTCACCTTTGTAGCAAGCCTGGGATGTACATAGATAAAGTTATTTTTCGCATGCCAGCAACTTTGGTAGACAACATCATCAGTTTATGATTACATTATGCCTAGAAGAATAACGGCTTGACAACACCAGCACACAATTAGGCTACTTAGCTTCGGTGCTTCTATGCAACAGTAATGTTGTGATAACTAACCTAAGACATTTCAACCAGACACTGCATTCACAAAAGATAACATCTGTACCTAGCTGCACTGCCTATTTTTAGGCAGTATTCATGCAGTGTGCACGTATTGTGACTAGCTGCAATCTTGAGCAGCGACCAACCTAACGTTAACGTGATCTGTGAGCTACATTATCTAGCTGGATGGCTTGCTAACATATCTCGAGCTTGCTCTAACGTTATGGTATATGTTAGGCCAGTAACATTAACTTGAGTAACGTTAGCTAAGCTACGTAGCCTACGAGTTTATTTACGAACGCTTTACTTATCTTCAACACATAAATAAAGGTACTGAATGCACTTTGGTGTTGCAATATGTTCTATGATTAACATAAAGAGTTATCGCTGGGTTATCGAGAAACACCTTGACAGCTTGTTAACTAACGTTAGCGTTAGCTAGCTAAAGTTAACGTTGCCTACACACAAAAAAGACAATTCTTGTACACTTACTTGACAACAGGTAAAATCTTGGCAGCCATTGTACAACAAAATAAACTAAGCTAGTTACCGATTCTGATAAATACAGCAAAAACTGCTACGAAATCACCGGACCAGTCTCTCTACCAGCCCCCATTCACTGACAAGGACATGGACGCACAGGAGCAAAGCAGAGTAGTGAAGTCAGGGTGAGGTTTGACAGCTATCTGAACAACAACTTCGGCAGATTCGTCAAAACGTAGTAAAGTACAGACACTCTTCTGTAGGCCTGTCTGTCTGATAATCCTGCTGCCACTAGCCTACATATTTCGCTCTGTTTGTTTTTTTAATAAATTGGTGATAGGCTATCAATTGTTCGCATTAAGCAGAACAATATTGCAGACTAGGGCTATGGGTGGTAGGGGTGTTGTCTGTGGTTGCAAGCCTGTTTCATGAGTTTCTAACTTTGTATATTCTGTTATGTGAATCCCATGCACAACAGTTATACATAATCTGAGTTTAAAGGCCTCCCACTATTTATTACTCTGTTGCATCAATGTCAGGCTTTTTGACTGAGCATAATCAGGCCTATATTGTAGGTTAACATTTTTAGAATAGGACTAGTTTATCTCTTTGTGTAGACTATGACAATTCTCAGGGATTATCATTAGGTCGTTAATCAGATACATGTCTTCATCCAACAATCAAAAGAGACAACTTCTTCCTGGTAATTAATTAACCTATGCATCATATACTGCAGAAATGGGATTGGCATTGAAGACAACTGCTGGTGTATCATTCTCAGGGTATGGCAAAGTTGTAGAGGAATAATATTTTGCTGTCCTAATAATTCCTTCTGTCTTTTTCAGGTCTGAAGATTTCACCTATGTCCTGTATGAAACTTAATACCTAAATGAATAATAATGAATACAACTAAAGAGATAGGCCTAAATAGGCTACATATTATAAATATATTAAATTAATAAATATCTATAAGTAAAGCTATATATATATATATATATATATATATATATATATATATATCTGTAATATGCCTGCTAAGTTTAGCCTGCTACAATAGTATATGGTGTGATGATGCATTTTTGACAGCCCATTCATTACATCAAGGCGATAGACATGGGCAGTTAATATTTTAAATAGCCTACGTAATTACTTTAACGTATTTTGTAATATGTATTTTGAAGGATTGGAACTAATCTTTGTAACAAAATCAAATGGAAAAGGGCCTTTAAGTCATTAAGTCAAACGTCCAACAGGGTCAGACCAATCAGTCCAATCAGGCAGCCGTTTTTATAATTCAGAAAATTGCCACTGACTCCGCCTGTTTTAATGCATGATAAATCTAATCTGCAACAGTAGGTTCATGATTCTTCAGGCATGCCTGCTGCCAGATCCCTACTTGGCTTCATGAACGTTAACCCTCTCAGTGCTGATGTTGTGTAATTGAAAAAAGATAGTACGTTAAGAGTAACACTAGTCATCAGTCTTTGCCAAATTGAAAGATATCATTTTCCTTCCTCGAAATCCAAGTGGCTACTGCGACTACTAGAATTCGGAAATGAGGCGTTCTTTAAAACTTTTTGTATTGGGAAGTATAACTGCAGCTCTTCTTGCACTGTACTTGAGAGGTCCAACCTTCAATGCTGGTAAGTACCTATAATATTTTTCTGATCACTTGAATCTACTTCGGAGTTCGGGCAGCTCGTCGTTCCTATAATGCCGTTGAGGTGACAGGTGCAAACGCTGACGGGACCTGAAGCGTCTGGCACAGGCTATTACGCAGAGCTGTTGTTGAAGTCTAATCGAGTTTCGTGTCATGCGATTTTAACCATGCAGGGCGGAGACAATTGCTTGAGGTTTGTGTGTTGCTTTATTCATGTCGTGTGCGAAGCTTGCATTAATTACTTGAAAAATGCGTGAGAGGCCTGTTCAAGCGTTGTTGTGAAAATGTGGATCCCTGAAAGCGTAAAGATTGATTGGAGGGGTTAGAACGGTCATAACGAGCAATGTAGTCCACTCAATTAGCACTTCATTGTGTGACAGTTCACTTGATCACATGTGAGGACATCTCAGTTGATGCTCACAAGGGAAGACATGTCAAATTAATTTGACCCAGTTATGGCTGGTCTGATCTGTGCACACAATAGGCTTATTCATTAACACAAAAGCCCTGAGGTTAAGGCATATTTAGTTTAAATCCTTTTCTGGGAAAATCCACTTTTATTGTCATAATGACACCTGACCACCAGTAGCTTGATATCATAGTCAAAGACAACTTAGTCTAACAAGTAAAACATGTTAATGCATGAATGGGGATATGGCATGTTTTAAAGGATAGAATGAGAGTTTGCTCAACGGCATATGGTGATGACCTTTGACCTGTTTCAGAGTCCTTAAAGGGTTCCCGGGTCTTGGTGACTGGTGCCAGCACTGGCATTGGAGAGCAGGTTGCCTACCACCTTGCCAAAGCTGGTGCACAGATTGTTATCACTGCAAGGAGAGGCAATGTTCTGGAGCAGGTAAGTGGGCTTAATGTGTAACACTAGATTGTTTTGTGATAAAAAAGTTTTTTTTTTGTTTGTTTTGATTTGTTTTGTTTCATGTATCAGGTGGTGAAAAAATGCATGACTATGGGGGCTCAGAAAGCCGTGTACATCCCAGCTGATATGTCAGAGGCGTCTGACCCAGAGAAAGTTGTGAGGTTTGCCGTAGAGCAGCTTGGAGGATTAGACTACCTAGTGCTGAATCACATCGGACCCAGTCCCTTTGCCATGTGGGATGGAGATGTTGAGCATACTAGGTGGTTAATGCAGGTATATTATTTTACTTCTCTGTTTAGATTATTGGTGTTTAACATGTGTGTATACAGGTCCAAGTCAGTTGTGACCAGTTTTAATGCTAATATAAGTGTAGATAGTTAGTCAGGCATTTTTCAATCAGTTACCCTTCTTAGTGGCAATTAGCCTACTACAGAGTAGATGATGAATATGTGTTAATGAGGGGCAATGCTGAACTACTGTACTAATGTGGTTTCTCTCTGAAAGGTAAATTTTTTAAGCTACCTGCAGATGGCATGGAAAGCAATCCCAACTCTTGAGCAAAGTAAAGGTTCGATAATAGTAGTCTCCTCTGTGCTTGGTGAGTCAAACACGTTATTAATGCATCACTCTTCACAATACATTGCATGAAATTGGACTTAATTGTAGGTGTCTGCCATATCACCCAAAATATATCTTGTCAGCTAACCATGGAAAAATAGTGGTGCTTCGGGATGATTTTGACTTATTAACTTTAATTTAACTTATTCTGGTATACAAATGGCATGAATCTGGACCCTAACTCATCAGCTATCTAATCTGTATCACATTATATCAATGTTTAGTTACATTGAAGAGATTTTAAGGGTATCATCTTTCAACCTTGGAAAATACCTAAACATGGATCATTACAACAGTGGTCGTTTTACAGGAAAGATGTGCACACCATTTGTTGGTCCTTACACTGCCACCAAGTTTGCCTTGAACGGTTTCTTCGGAACAATGCAGCATGAACTGGCCATGAAAAAGAGCAATGTGACAGTCAGCATCTGCATTCTGGGGCTGATTGACACAGATTCGGCTATGGAGAAAGTCAGGTTGGCTGTTTCAAAGTTACCTAACATCCTCAGGTCATTATTTTGTTTATGTTTATGGTATTTGACAGACACTTTTGTCCACAGCGATTTACAGTAAATACACATTAGTTAAAAAATAAAGTTGAAAAGCCTATAGGCATAATGATAATAGTAATGATAAGAAAAATATTAGTAATAGAAACATTATTAAATATCAACATATAATGAGTTTTCATGAGCAAAAACCATAAACATACAAACCATAACTCTCTAAGAAAATGAGTAAATTGATTCAGTAAGACGAACAGATGAGTCTTTAAACATTCATAGCCATTTGCTGCTTTTTTATTTATTTGGTGTGCGTTTAAAGGGGATATACCAACATGACGGCGTACCCGGCGAGTGAGGCAGCCTGGCAAATCATCACAGCTGGAGTGACCCGGCAGCCAGAGATCTTCTATCCCTGGTACGCCTACTACTCTGGCCTCTTCAAGGACTGGTTTCCCTTCTTCAGGGACATGGTCATCCGAGGGTTTTACCATTATGAGCCATAGAGAAGGATGGAGAGGATACCCATATCCTGCACATGTGCACAGCAGGCAATAGAATGTCATTTTGTTTTTAGAATGTTTGTGTTTTTAGAGCTAACCATTTTGTTATAGTTGTGTATTTCATTCCCTCATCCATGTCTAATTTTAAAGGTACACTATGCAAGATTTTCACCTTAATATAACCTTTACGAAGCTAATTTGATGGTAAACAAACTTGTAATAGGGGAATCGTTCACCTAGCATAGCCATACAGCATAGCCATAGCGAGTCGCTAATAGAGAACCAGCCATGCAACTTCAAGAATAGTCAACCTGAATACATCTTGCTTGAATCATGAAACATTACCTTGTCAGTAGATGTAGCTCTTTGGAGATAGCCTGTTGTTAATCATTCGCCTCCACAACAACAGCATTTTCATTGTGTACAGGGGGAACAAGCCACGAGATGTAGGCTATTTACAACAGCAGAGTGTAAAATATAAATATATCGCGACTCTAGGGGGAGTTCTACAGTCGCCAAAAATACCTGAAACTGCATAGTATACCTTTAATACAAATACCTATGAATAGTGCAGTTCACTGTTTTTTATGCTAGGGGGGGCAATAGCACTCTCAAAAGCCTTTCAGCATGAAATTACCCCATTCCAAATACAGTAGATCCTTATTTCTTTTGTATTAATTTTAGGTGCATAACTTTTGTATTACTTACTTATACATTAACACTGCTGATATTTTATATTTAATTTACATTGCCTCTACGATTGCTACATATATGTATTTGTCTATTTATCCAGCATACTTGAAACTCTGAACTCTCATGAGTTATCATACAATCAGGAAGGAACTGAAATTCTTTTCTGCCATGCATGCAGTGAACATAAAACTTGAAAAACACTGTTCATTCATGTCAATCAAGGAGAGCTGAACCGGCTTGGCCCCTTATGTAACAGCAGAGTGCATGTTTCAACTCTGCACTGATCCCTATTAAGACTAAAAACTGGTTTTGTGTTCTGATGATGATCACATCACTTGTGTTGTTATTCCAGTAAATATCTGTTTGTGAAGGGTTTTCCCTGTCATCATAGCCTGTGGGTATTTCAATATGTATTTTTGCAGATTGTTTTTAATATGAGTAAAAGGTTTATAAAAAAGGTTTGTTGTATATATCTTCAGGGCAGTGAATTGAGAACCGAGAGTGTGACGTTACCACACATTACACATCACACATTACCACAGTGTGCAAGACAGTTGTATCAGGCATTACACTGAAGAAGCAATAAAATATCTGTGTCTTGCCTGGCATACAGAATAGTCAGTGGTGGCGTAGCTGAGTTTGAATAATTGTTCATGAAATAAGACAACCTCTGAGTTCAGGCCAATGGGGTCATACAAAGCATAAAGAATTGGGGAAACATGGCTTCTCCATTTGATAGTTACATCTATTCAGGAGACTCCACAAAGACATTTATTCAGACAAGTTCTTTCACGCTCCATGCCTAGGTTAGCATGAATATCCTGTATAAAACAGACAACAGTTGGGGCCACCAAAGGTTATAATGCATCTGTAGTTGCAGATTAGTTTGTCACAGTTGAACTCTCACTACACATTAACGTAATTGATTCGAAGCAGGTTTATGATGGCAAGGGCAAGGCATTTTGGGCATTACACAGCATTACGGTCTTTAGAAAGAATTCGTACCCCCTGTGGAAGATGGAGAGGAGGTGGCCTGCAGAGATATCAATGCAGAGCATCTTTTGGATACATTTACTGTTAAGACTAGTGTGAGACTGGGATACTGTCGTTTAATTTCTTGGTCTCAATGGACTGCATAATTACATCAGTTACGGCTGGTAAAAAAAAGCAATGTTCATCTGTCACTCTGGGAACAGCTTCATGATTTGGACTGTACATGGCTTGCCTCAGCTCTTGCACACCCACTGACATATAAATGAGAGAATGGATCTTCAGGTTTACAGTGAATTACAGCGCACTGGTGGGTCTGCAGAGAAGCAAAACTAATGTCAAAGTATAGGGGAAACTGAACACTGTTTTTGATACACTGATGAGGGTCAAAGGGGAGCTAGCCAAGAGAGGCTATGCTCATGGAAGCATACACTACATGTTTGGTGGTAGATTTTGTGATGGTATCACTAAGGTACATGAGGCCAAAGAGGTCAACCAGAGCCTTAAGAACATGTACAACTGTTGAAATTTAAAATGTTAATTCTGGCATTACATCAGACTTACAGTAGACATCAATTCTGGCATTACATCAGACTTACAGTAGACATCCACCTAAATACGTTTGCAAATATACAAAATTGTCCCTAAATGTTTTTACATTTAGCCATAAATGTGTTACTTTGAATGCAAATTGTTATAGGAAAATCATCACTGACCAATGCCCATGGACTGGTCTTTATGTGAAGCCTTTGAGTGCTTGCATTCTTACATTAAGCCTTTGAGTGGTTATTTTGCTAGAAAATGTGGTAAACAAATAAGAAACTTGCTTATTTACTTACTTCGTATTTCATGCTTCTGTAATTGGTTATTTGTTTAAATATGAATTACAGTACGTAAAGTCCCTCCCTGCTTCTCAGCTGGTTTACATGTGATGACTCAGTGTGTCCTCAACATGGCAGTGTTTCTCCAGTTTCTGGTCACTTTGAAAAGCCTTCTGTTTTGGAATATCTCACCAGAAAATTGCTCCCTAGATGAATAGCAAACCATATTGCACTCCTACTACGTGTGTACAGATGCACAGATTCACATTTCTGTTGGTGTAGTTGGGTCAACATCAAAAACTATACAAACTTACCAGCAAACACATTACATTAGGCCTATTGCACACAAACAAACATTTTGAGGGTTATTTTGTCTCTCGGACATATTTTACGGCCACATCTGTGCTGAAATCCTGGGAGGATGTAAAAAGCATTCACATATAATTTCATATCTCTCTGTCTTTCTCTTCTCTGCCTCCCTTTGAGTTCCTTCCCCTCTCTCTCTCTCTCTCTTTCTTTCTCTTTTGCAGTTTATCTTCTCCACTCTTTTCTCTATCCCTCTTTCTTCTCCTTCATCTCTCCATGTCTCTTCTCCTTTCTGTCTCTTTTTCTCTGTCTTTCTCCATCTTCCTCTCTCTCTTTCTCTATCCCTCCTTTTTCCCCTCTCTCTCTCTCTCTCTCTCTTTCTTTCCCTCCCTCTGTTGTACGCCACACACACATGGTGGGGCCTCCTGGGGAAGGGAGCAGGCTCTGCCCGGGATGTCAGCCAGTAACACCTGCAAAAGATTAGTGCTTCTAATGCCGGGTAATAAATCCCCTCACCCTCGACTAGCATCAGCAGATAGCGGAGTGAGAGAGAGAGAGAGAGAGAGAGAAAGAGAGAGTGGAGCCCATGAGGGGAAGAGGCACACCCTACAGCACCAGCACACCAACCCACCATTCGCCAGTGGGACAAAGATCACACTCAACCTCACACACACACACTTCGTCCATCTCTGAGCTGTTTGGCAGCTGCGCCAGTTGTGCCCTTCTCTGTGTGTGTGTGTGTGTGTGTGTGTGTTTCTGTGTTGCTCAAACACGCATAGTTGAGTGTGAAGGGCATGCCATATGTGAACAAAGATGACAAGATGTACTAACGATGTGGGTACTTTTCAACAGTGAAGCCTCACTGATGTTTACTCTCTTATGTGATAACTGTTTTTCTCTAACTAAGTGAGAAATATAATGTAGGAAAAGTTACTTGTGTGCTTCACAACATGCAGGTAATGTCCAGTTAACGCACCTCATATGAGAATGAAAGTGAGCCACAGCAGCATCCAAGAAGAGGCCGCCGGTGGGGATGAAATTGGGCAAAACCGTCAACGTCAAACAATCTCATAAAAATGAATACCGGAGGCTGATGCAAGCAAGGGGAAACCGGCACCCATTTTAAAATGCATGAGGAGTGGTCTCAGGAGGAGTACAGCTGAGCCATTTGAATGGAGTTAGGTGAGAAAGGCAGAGGTTTAGGCTAAGATTGTGGTATAATGTGTGAGCAAACATTTCACATCAGAAATGTTTCAAAGTAAACATGCAAAAAAGCTGAACAGGGTTTGACTTTCATCCTCATTTTCAAAGAAGCAAATAACTGTATGTATAATTAGAGCATGTTTTGTAATCAAATCAGACAAAGATGTGTGAATAGTTTATTTCAAGACAAATACAGAGGCCTTTTTAAATCCAATTAACCTAATTAGCGCTAGTTTCTTAGCACGTTCCTTTAGCCATTCTGTCAGCTAGGAATATAATCAACATAGCCAAATGTCCACAAGAAGTATCACAAGAACTTGTTTCCAATCATTAGCCTGGACACCATTATCACTGAATCCTTTTAAACAAAATACAACAATTACGCAGTCCTGGGCGAAAACAAATGTAAGTTGTGATAATGAGCAAAGAGCGGAGCAGAGATAGAGCATGCGGGCTATCAGGCGGTGGAAGCGGCACTGGTGATGAATATGTGCCGGGGCTGCTCTGAGGGCCAGTGATCCGCGTGGGCCCCTGGACTCCCGCTTCCCCTCCCCGCACCCCTATTCATGTCCGCACAATGGTTGACACCTGTGTCCTTTCAGCCCTGCCACTATTATTGTTTACATCGCTCCCGAGAGAAGAGAGAGGCCAGAGGTGCTGTGAAGCAGGCTAACCCCTGTCCCCCTTTTTTTCCCCGAAACACTGACCCCCCCGTTCCCCCCAGCCCCAACACCATCTCATCCCTGGCCCCCTAAAACACACTCCTGTCCAACCCCTCCCCCCCACCACCACCACCATCTCTGACCCCCATTCCCTATTCAGTCCTCTAGTCTAATTAGGCGAGGTTCCCTGTGCCCAAAAACATAGGCGGATGCAGAGAGGAAGGAGAGAGGGAGAAAAAGAGAGTTCACTCTCTGCCCCAAGGGTGCTGTTGTTGTGCAGTTCTAGTACTTTCCTACTGCCTCCGGAATAGGGACTTCCGGATAGTGAGTGTGTGTGTGTGTGTGTGTGTGTGTGTGTGTGTGTGTGTGTGTGTGTGTGGGTGGTAGTGATGATGAGGTAGGGGGTGATGTGCACAAGCACACAAACATTCGCTTAGTGGCCATTATTTTAAGAAGAGCCTGAAATTAGTCGGAATCCCATTACATGCTTGACACCCTATTTGCTCCGACACACAAGAGTTCATCTGTGCCCCAGAATTAATGCAAAGCACAGCCCTGCATAACTTTATCCCGTTAATTGGATGTCAAAAGCACTTGACGTTTTTTTTTCTTCTTCATTTTTTGCACGTAATGCATTCGAGTTGTGAGTTGCAATGTTTCTTCATCAGGTCCTGATCTATCTGAGCCTAATGAAGTCCCATGTACAATTATGTTGGTGTACTCTGGTGATTTAGGCCTCCCCAACTGATCCGACTTTTGAGGGAGATTCAGAGAGCATGGGTGGGGGGGGGGTGAGATGAATTCTTCTTTTTTCTTTTTTTTTCATGGAGAGGAGAGAGACCAATTAACAAAGGATAAGAAGTGAACCGTAAACACCCTCAACAAGGCCCAACAAGAACAAGAGCCGGCTTTCTCTCTCTCTCTCTCACTCTCTCTGCTTCCCTCTCTCTCTCTCTATCTCTATCTCTCTGGCCCTCTCCCCTCTCACCCCCCCCCCTCCACCAAAACTCCCACAAAAGGAGGGCTCTGAGCGTACAAAGTGCCAATTAACACTGAATGTTTGCCCCTCGCACCTCCCTTTCTAAGCTGCTGACAGCTATGGTGTTTGGGTTAATACCAGTGGCCTGCAAAGAATTATAATTCTCCTCCTTGCCCCATCCCCCAACACCCCCCTGTACCCTTCCCTCTTGCACTCCTATCCCTTTATTTGGTTTCCAATGGGGTAGTTTTACAGTTCAATGCACGTTCAAAGGGTGATATAAAATGACTTTCCAAAAGAATTTCATTTGGAGAGGAGGCGAGCGGCTGCTTTGCTCTGCAGTGTTGGTAGGGGTAGGAGCAGGAGCAGGAGCAGGAGCAGGAGCAGGAGCAGGAGCAGGAGCAGGAGCAGGAGCAGGAGCAGGAGCAGGAGCAGGAGCAGGAGCAGGAGCAGGAGCAGGAGCAGGAGCAGGAGCAGGAGCAGGAGCAGGAGCAGGAGCAGGAGCAGGAGCAGGAGCAGGAGCAGGAGCAGGAGCAGGAGCAGGAGCAGGAGCAGGAGCAGGAGCAGGAGCAGGAGCAGGAGCAGGAGCAGGAGCAGGAGCAGGAGCAGGAGCAGGAGCAGGAGCAGGAGCAGGAGCAGGAGCAGGAGCAGGAGCAGGAGCAGGAGCAGGAGCAGGAGCAGGAGCAGGAGCAGGAGCAGGAGCAGGAGCAGGAGCAGGAGCAGGAGCAGGAGCAGGAGCAGGAGCAGGAGCAGGAGCAGGAGCAGGAGCAGGAGCAGGAGCAGGAGCAGGAGCAGGAGCAGGAGCAGGAGCAGGAGCAGGAGCAGGAGCAGGAGCAGGAGCAGGAGCAGGAGCAGGAGCAGGAGCAGGAGCAGGAGCAGGAGCCGGGGCAGGGTGGGGCGACAGAAGGGAATAGAAACATCACCAGAGTGAAAAAGCTCAGACAGACAACAGACGCTTTCCTCCGTTTACGTCTGCAAATCTTGTTATGGTCATTTAGGAGGCAGTTGAGCACACACTCCGATCCACTTCATTGAACAGATCGCGTTTTCTGTAAGGTGTGTGTTTGAAGTGTGTGTGATTGTATTTGAAGTCTCTTGGCGGTTTTTGTCAAATAAGCTACTTGACATGTTTTCATGCCTATATGATTATGACATTGTTAGTGGGGCCTAGTAGATCCACTAAGTCGAATTGTATGACACACAAACAAAGCAGTATATTTATTATATTTATCATATTGTGAATTCTACAGAAACACACAGGCCCGTTTCTCCTTTGTGCTCATGTGCTGTATGTTTGGGAAGACCTTGCTTTATAAGGTTAGAGCTTTTAGAAGCATTCTCTTTTTAGATTTATACAAATGGACATCTTCCATATTGTCCATATTATATATGCACAATTGTACCAGCACAAACACACTAAAACACTTACACACAAATACAAATACATACATACATATTTGTATGCAGACACAGAACCAAACACACATGGATGGATGTTCATTCACACACACACACACACACACACGCACACACTCTCACGGGAACTTCCGGTGAGCATGGCGAGGAAGATCCAGGTTGAGGTAATTTATCAAAGAGATGGGGCTGGGACATGGTTGTTTTTGCTCCCCGCGGAGTGCTAATAAATCAGAGAGCTGAATGAAAGGGTGGCGAATGAGATGGGGTGAGAAGGGTTAAACCCTGGGAGGAATGGAGACCTCTGGACTGTTTAGGGGAGCCACAGCGAGGTCTCAGCTCCTCGCGCTGGGCTGCACACGGGTCATTTATTTTCAGTCTGGACTCCTCTCCCCTCCACAACCCCCACCTTTTGGCAACGAGCCTTGAGACTTAAGCAGGGAGAATAGTGAATGTTGACCATTTCACAACCTGGTCCTTGATCACTGTAGTGTTTCAGGTTGTCTAGCTGTGTGTGTGTTGTGTTCACCTTCCCAGTTGGTAGCTGAAGCTGGGCCAAGTGTGGTTCTGATGTGGTGTGGAGCTGGCAGAGTTTAGGTCCACATCTGGTCCAAGCTCAGGTGCTACGGTCGTTCTATTTGTGGAAGCTGAAATGCTAGGTAGAGATTTGCCTGTTGACATCAGCCGAAACCTTCAGTGCAGCTGTAACTACAGAAGAGAGCTGTTGAAATACACATGCTCACACTTCACAACATATGTTGCTCCACACCTAAAAAAAAAACGTTATAAGTCTATAAATAGCAACATTTTCTATTCCGCTCTTTCCCCCTCTTTTGTAAAAAAATGTCCAGTGTCCAACCGAGGATTTATTTTGAAACAGGTGAAGCCTGTACTGTCATGGTGCTCTGCAGCGGCGGTGTTTCCAAACGCCGTGACCAACCATCTGAATCACATAAAACACGACGTGCTCACAGGCCCAAATAGAGGGCCGTGAGAAAGCCTGTAGTGCTTATGCCTCGCACAAGATGGATGTCAGGAGGTGCTCTCGCTCCAGCGTCAGCCAAACTGGAACAGGACATTAGCAACAGTGTGAGGAGCACTCTCGTTTTTTTCTCTTTCTGTCTCTTTTTTCATCTCTTTCATCTCTCTCTCTCTGTATATATTCCTTCTATATAGCCTGTTTTTCAATCCTCCATCTGTCTCTTCTCCTGTCTCTCTCTCGCTTTCTTCCTCCATCTTCCTCTCTATCCCTCCATTTTCCTTTTTCTCGCTCTCCTCCTTCCCTCACCTCTCTCTCTTCTCCCTCTATCTCTACAGTATGTATCTGCTGTCTCTTTTATATGTCTCTCTCTCTCTTCTCTCTCTGTCTTTCACCAGATTGGAATTTTCTCCAAGCAGCGCTGATGAGCGAGAGAGCGAGGCGGCCGGACTGATGTGCGTGATCCGTGTCTGGAGCCCGCCTGAGCCTGACCTCCACGGCTCGGACTGCCATTAGGGCCCATCCGAGAGCCCCACGGGACACAAATCTGGCCGATACTAAAGGGAGGGAGCCTCCTCGGCGAGCACAACTCCGGGCAGTAACTCACCCAGGTTTTGGACAGTACAGAGGTAGGGGTGAGGAGGAGGTCAGCCAGAAACAGGCTTGCCCGTCTCAGTCCAGTGGGGGTGGGGGTTGGCATCGCTGACACTTCTGCTTCATCCCCCTTTTTCTTCCCCTTCTCCTCCTCCTCCTCCTCCTCCTCCTCTTTCTCTTTCTCTTTCTCTTTCTTCAACTTTCGCCATCCATCAGTCAGGAGCATTTCCACAACAAAACCAACTTCATCTAGAGGTGTCGAACAGTGTAAACATCAAACGCGCTACAGATGGCCTTCCCCACACACACACACACACACACACACACACACACACACACATAGACAGACAGTCCCCAGAGTTAAGCTCCCTAATGGTGCAGGAGCAGGCCACAGACCCATGATATGGGTTTGTTTTGGCACAGCTGCAGTCTGGCATCTTCAAGGTGTCTGTCTGAACGCCGGGGTAAACGAGTTGCAGAGCTGATCCATCTTTGCACAGCCAAGACATGTCTGATGTAAACTACCATAACTTTTTTCTCCAATTTGGGAGTGCTCTTGGTGTCCTTGTTTGGGGTTTCTGCCCTTTGGCATTGTTGATGATGACCAGATGAGCAAATAAAAAACATCAACAGAAGTAGTGTCTGCTTAACCTTAGACAGTGTCTGCCTTTCAGTTTTACCAAAACAAAAACATAATTCAGCAGTTACAGATGTCACTGTGGAAATAAAACAATAAAACAAGGCCCAAGTGTGGGTATAGTGCCTGCACTGCAGGTACATCGATGCAAATTACACTGAAAATGGAAACATCTGTAAAAGGGCTCAGTTTGACGGCGACCATTGTCTACCTTCACCATAATAATTTCATGTACGAGCACATGATGATTGATAATGATAAATTTCATCTGAAACTCTTTGTCTTTCATATCCCCCCTTTCTCATCATCTTTGTGCTTGGCCTCATCTGGAGTCTTACAAGTTCTACATTGTAGGATCTATTGTTCTAAAGCATGTTGGCACACCAATGTCCCTTATGTATTGATTCAGCAACTCTGATCGATGTGTTAATAATTTTGTGGCTTAGTGTTTTTGAAAGTTTACACACTGAGTTCAGATGGTGATTCCTTGGGCTTAATGTATTGATTGCATGTATGTTATATGAGCATAACGTTTACATTGAAACATGTGTTGGTAGTGATGAAAGTTTTAAGGAAAGTGCATCTATTTTGGAAAACTCATGTAAAGCCATGGTTTTTATGCTGTAGTGGGTTAGCAATCAGAAAAGAAAAGAAAAGAAAATGTTCTCATTTAACAGAATTCAGATTATTCAGGTGGATTACCAAACTTTGCTTGACATGCATATTCGTTGCATGAGAAAGCTTTATCACACATGGTCACAAAGACTAGGAGACTGGTCATTACTAGGCCTGGTGGAAAGAGTATTGCCTGTCACCTTTCAAAGCAAGCAGACTGGACGACAATAAAAAGATTACATCTAATATTCAACATCTGGGAGTGATTGTCCACAAAGACAAGCTTCAGAGAAAATGAAAATGACAGCGGGAGCAATGATTGCACAGGATTTACCAATTTGCTATCTTATTCACATCCTGTCCAGAACCCCTTGCCCTCACATATTCATGCATAAATGCATACGCACATTCCATTCCTGTTGTCTGTCTCTGCGGAGCACGTCCACGATAATTGAAATGGCATGAATAGAATATGCCTGCAGCACTCTTTATAGACCATGTCGACAACATTTTCCAGGCTAAGCAAAACGAATTGGTTTATAAGTATTTTTATTGCGGTCATTGAAGAAAGTATATAAAGGTATTAGGATTTAATGAATATGTTTGATGGGGATCTGTTTGTCCTGTGGCTGTAATCATGTTTTAGACATGCAACTTCAAATGAGTGTTTGAATTTGTTAAGGTTCTCTTATGTTATTGAATTCTACTATGTGAATCCCCTCAACAAGACTTGATGTTACAGAATAGATTAAATGACCCATTTCACAGCCAGGGCCAATAACTTGCATTGAATGTTACATGCTACCCATTACACCTTGTCCATTTGATGCTCTGTTTCCTCTCTGTGTCTTTGTTCAGAGCTCACATTATGTACACCAGCACGTCCAGATTGCTGATGGGACAGAACTTGCCTGTGCCTTGCCTGCTGCATTACAACGGGGTGATTCAACATTAGTGCCCACAGACACTCCACCCTCTCTACACCCTTCTACCACCCCTTCCCCTGCCTCCACCTCTCCTCTCCTCTCCTCTGCCCTCCACCCTGGCCTCTCTCCTCTCCTCTCTCTGTTAGGTCTTACCCTTCTTGCACCTCCCGGAGCCCACAACAGACGCTCGGTGTGTTAAGAGGGTCAGGAGTTCAGCATGGGCTCCATGCTTCTCTCTGTCTCTCTCTCACTCTCTCCCTCCCTCCTTCTCTTTGCTGTGAAGAGGCTTCGGCGCCGCAGCGCGAGGGGTTTATAATTATCTGCCGTTGGCATTCACTGCAGGTTCAAGCGCAGTGCAGGGGCTGGCACTGACCGGGGGATGTGCTTGGCTAAACAGCACTGATTAGTTCTCCCTAATTGTGAGCCCCATGTTTTTTTTCTTCCTCTTCTTCTTCTTCTTCCTCTTCTTCTTCTTCTTCTTCTTCTTCTTCTTCTTCTTCTTCTTCTCCTTCTTCCCAACCCACCCCCCAAGCCTCGTACCAGAGCTCTCCACAAGTATGAATGTTCACAAAAACCCCACTTTTTTACTGTGACCCTGTTCTGTGCCCCGATTTGCTTTCTCTCTTTTTTTGTTTGCCCCTGGCATCATCCTGCTAGTTAACTGTTAGCTGCAGCCTCATAAGAGGCCTCCATAACTTTCACTGAGTTCCCTCCGGGCAATCAAAGGGGCTCCATCGACCCCTGTGACTGGGACATTTGGAGATATTATTTCAGACCCTGGAGCAGCTAAACCCACATCTCTTGAAAGTAGCCCTTTTTTTGTTGACCTAAGCTAAAATTGTGCTCAACAAACAGATTTGTTTAGAAACAGATGTATGCAATGTGTGCAATGCATGTGTGCCCCTTTTGGTCCCTTCTCTGTTTCACCCTGTCTTGTAATCAGTGAAGGATCTCACGGTTGACCAAACCCGCTAAACCCGCTTCTAACATAAAGAGCACACCTTCTTCAACAAATGTAAAAGCTAATAAGCAAGCTACGCTAAAGGGCCTAGCATGAGTGGGGAGAGAACAGGGGAAAGGAGCAACAGCAGTGAAGCAACTGTGTGAGCTGGAGGCTGGCCAAGTCCGAACCCCTCTGCAGGCTCTTCATCTCCAGAGAACCCAGGGGATGAGGAGGGGGGAGAAAGTGAGACGAATCACTCAGGGAGAAAGACAGTTTCTCATCTCCTTTCATCTGGTGATTTAAAACAGAGTCTCCATTGTTGATACTGTAACGCTTTGGTTTGGTAGATATTATCGTGTGCGCTGAGGTGTTGATATTATCAAAAATCTGAGTTGCGATGTGGGACTGTTTGGAAAGCGTGACGCTTTCAGTTGAGTCCAATTTGAAATATGGCCATGTGTGTGTGTATGTGTGTGTGTGTGTGTGTGTGTGTGTGTGTGTGTGTGTGTTTTCCACACTTGGTAATCTATTCTTTATTTTTCTTTGGCTGCACTGAGGTGGGGAAGCATTTTTTGTAAATGGACAGAATGAGGCAGTGTTATCCAGCACATTCAGAGCCAGCTAGAGGACAGACACTAATTTTGACATGGGTCTGTCTGGAAATCAAAAAAGAGAAATGGAGTTGGGGGGTGGTGCTGGGTGGGGGTGGAGAGATGGGTGGTGGTCGGATGGGCTGGGGAGGGTAGGGGGCGCAGCTGGCCAGCAGATTGCATTCCAGACAGAGCCCCCAGTCTGGGCTTCACCAGGGGGAAAATGGTGCCGCCTCAACAAGTCTCCTGGGCATCATAGAAGGCTCCCATCCTAACCGCACCGAATCTGGCTTGGGCTGCGCATCAGGGCCTAGTTTTTCCATCAGTGGGGCATTGTGAGCAGGTCAGTGGCCGTCATACCTTTGGTGCCCTTTTCGAGGTTCTGAGGTTGCCTGGAAACCAACTGTTTATGGTCTGATTATTTTAGCATGGAAGCCAGTGAAACATCTCCCACTAGGAGGGGAATGGAGCAGCAAGTCATAATGTTTACCACAAAATGAAGGGTCATGGACACCTTCAAGATTTATTTTTCTCCTGTTAATTGCACATTAGCATTTCAAGGTTTGATATTTCACTGCTTAGCCTGCAGTGCCAGTGACTAATATGTAAAGGGGAAAACATGGCAGAATGTCCAGAATATGAAAAGCCAAAATGTAAAAGGTGTGAGGTGTCATTGCTGTGCTATCAATCAATTCTCTGTTTATTACCACTTTATTACATCAGCGATCTAATGTTAGATTTGATGGACTTCCACTATGCAAGTTAGGTAAACTCACGGCATGGTCAAGGTCACATTGCTGTATTTATTTGTGCGTCAGATCAGACTTTTCCAGTGGAGTGCCTGGCAGGCAGGGCTGGGCGAGTGGGTGCGTCAGTGGGCAGAGAGGGCAGACAACAACAGGCCCACATGACGCAGCAGCGTTAAGCTACCCACCCCCACGCCCCCCACACACACACACACACACACACACACACACACACACACACAACAGAACAGACTGCCCCTGGAGATGACACAGCCAAAGTCAACAGGCCTGATCCCTCATGAGTGTAATGGCCTGACGACATCAGAGAAGTGACGGAGCCAGCAGGTCAACAAAGGTTCTCACAGACCATGCAGGAGAGTGAAACAAAGAAGAACAGGGTTCTGGAGAGCCTATAGGAAGGAATACAGTTACATCTCAGGGACCTGTTTTAGCCTACATGAGCAACTGCAGCCATTTGGAGTCAGACAGTGCTTTCAGCATGCGTTGTGCATTATCCATGGTAGACAATGCAAAGAAGTGAATTAACTGAGAACAGAAGAGTAAATCTTATTCTCCACCATTTTGTCTTTCCAGGGAGAGAATTCCCTCTGAAAAAAAATCAACCAAAGAGAGAGAGAGCATCTGCACTCTTAAAAATCAACTCCAACTTCAACCAGATGTGCTTTTCGCTCGAGAGCCAAGCCTTTTACCAGCAGTCCAGCCTCCTTGTTCCTCCCCAGGGGTGGACATGCATAATAGCAGAGCTGTTTCATGCAACAGGTAGTCCCTCACTTTCACAGACGCTGCACACCAGGAAGTAACCGGCCAGCAGCAGCGGTCTCCTCCACAGCCTCTCCTCCGACACAAAGACCAGATCTGGACCGCAGACAAGACGATATAAGTAAAAAATGTCAGGGTTGTAATTATTCACCCTAGCGAGCGCTATGTAGTGACAATGAACACATGAGCACGAGGAACCCCCAAGCTTCTCTCAAACCCCAACTAAGGCAAAGTAGAGGGTTATTATTATAACCTCTGTTACAAGACAAACAGAGCTGCCAGAGATGAGATCCTGGCCAAATTTTTCTTTTTATTCGACAAAGGATGCTAAAGGGGGATGGGAGAGCCTGGAATATTTGACTCCCAACCTTGAAAAGATCAAGGAGGGGGTCTTAAGCTAGTCAAGCAGAACTGTGAAGACTATTGACTTTTTCTTAGGAGGTCACTGTCATTTCCCAACATACTGATTAGTGTAGGTTTTCCTTCAAACTGAATCAAGTTTACCATGGTTTATGTGTAAAGATATTGTCATGTTGTTTTAGTAATGTTAACAGTTACCTATTTGTAATGTTAAGATGAAAGAGAGGGTCTACACACATATGTGCATGATTGTATATTTAATATGACATCCCAACATATTTAGACGTTTTCTACATTCACAAAATCTATAGATTCAGATTAGATTGTGAAGTTTAAAATGAAGTAAAAAAAAAAACACGGAATTAACTCAATAATACTGCATAAAATACTTTTTGTAAATAAGTTTTAAACAACTACCCAAAAATGCTTGGCAGTCAATGACAATTCCATTGGTAATTTGAGTTTGGTAGTGTGGTGCAGTTAAACTTCAATTGCACAACGTGTGTTTCTTTTATGTCTCAGCCTTGGCCCACATCCCCCAGTGAGATGTTTTATGGCTTGTGGCTGACAGTTTAAAGTCAACAGTTTGCTACATTAATTCTGTGGGCTTTTAGCAAGTCTAGGTAAGGAGGAACCCCCTTCAAACAAACAGGAGGGGGAACAAAGACAATCCGGGCGAGGAGAAAAGGTGTCTGCTGAAAGAATTTGTGTCATCTTTCAACTGCTGCTGGTGGTGGCCCTCCTGGTAGAAAAAGGTGTTCCCTTTCTGACATATCAGGAATGCTGAGAAAAGGTAGCCGAACTAGAAGATGTGATGAGTTGACTTGCAAATCCGGATTAAGAAAAAAATAAGAATAAGTAGTGACTTTGCAAATAAAAGATGAATAGTAAAAAAAAGCACTAAATCAAACGTCTGGAAGTGACACAGTCCTATGAGTCTTCAGTTTCTTCTTTTCCCTCTGATTCATCCAAATTTTGGTCATCTTCATGCCAGAGAGGGGATGGTTTTGTGAGCTCTTTTGTTTTCCCTTTTCCTCTTTTTGTTTTTCCTTTCCTCCTCTCGAGCAGCAAGTCTTTAGTCAAAGTCTTGCTTTGACAGGTGAAGATCAACTGGAGCCATCGCTACTAGCAACCATGTGGGACTGAAGGGAAAGGTCACCCCGGGGTCATCGGCAGCTCAGTTATTCTATCCCTATTCAATAATACACCCAACCCCCATCGGGTCAAAGGTTACCTACAACATACCTTTCCACCTTTCCACAAACACTGCACTAGTTTCCAAATGACTGCACTTCACAGTTCAACTGTTATGGAAAATAATGACATTTTACATACCGCTGCTTTAAATATTAAAGAATCTCGTCTCTTAAGAGAGGGAGAGGGAGTACAGCACAGCTTAATTATGTATCTTTGTACTGATGGATTTTTATGCTGACCACTGACCATCCCGTCAGGTCGTTTCTGGATCCCAAATGAATTAAATAATAAAAGTGGTCTGGCAATTACATTAGTGATTATTGCTGTGCCAATTGTGCTTGTCAGGGATGACTGATCTCTGTGGAGACAGTAAAGTATACTTAACAAGGCTTTACTTTGTGGTAAATGTGCAGCTTTTTATCTCTAATTAGTAGTTAATGTGAAGCATATGGAGGAGAACACATCATTCCTCCACACCCTAACTCCCTCATCCTCACCTCCCTGGGAGATGGAGCCATTTTGCTAATAACAGACCCATATTAGACTTTTAAATGGGACCAACGCTCAGGGATGGCAGTGGGGATTGCAAACAGCTGCAAATGGGGGTTTGATTTGCCATTTCATTTCCTTTTGTCGACGGACGCTGGGATTTACAAAACATCTATTCCGATTCGGCTTTCTTTTAGATCGCTAGTTAGGTAGTTGGTCACTTGACGGCTTATATTCACAGGACTGCAATGGGTTTCATCTTTGGCATTTAACATGAGCCTGATGGCAACGGATGCTTCTGGTTTGGACTTCATTAAAAGCTCCAGCAATAAGACTGACCTCAAGGTGAGCTTAGTAGCTGCACTCTGTGCGTGTGTGAGTTTACGTAAGCGACCAGAGGAAGGATGGGGTTAAAAATCAACAAATTCCCATCTCCTGCCCGCCTCCTGCCCCCGAACCCCTTGACCAGTGCTTCCCCTGGCCCGTCCTGGCCGAGATAGCTCCTCTTGGGAGACAGACACAGATAATTGGTCACAGATTTTTGTTGGCAGGACACAAAGGGACCTCCTATTCACCCCTGCGCAGCTGCCCCATTCACATTTCGCGGACGGCCTCACCCCGCTGCTCAAGACCGCAACACTGTGCTCTCTCTCCCCCACAGGGTCCCTTCTGTGAGGAAGAGCACAGGCTGAACCACCACCACCACCATGACCCCCACCACACTGCCTCTTTCAGGGGGTACAAAAGAGCCATCGGGACGCATCCATCCTGATGACCCTGACCCTCAACCCCTTATATTGCCCTGCCCCAAGATCTATTGCCCCTGGCCGTTATGGGTTGCCTTTGATATTGGTGGTACCACCAATTACAGATCAACGTGGGTGTTTTGAGAAATGCACCTGTTTGATGCACAGCAAAGGGCAGTTATCTCGTTATTGCCATCAGGGGTGAGTTTCCCCCCCATTAAAGCAGCATGCTCTTTGGTATAGCACATCATTGGTTGTATTTAGTAAAATTATTCAATTTAGGTTTTGTAGTTCTGTGTGGTCAGTTGGGAAATTGGCGTAAAAACTCTAAATATAGTTAATAGCTGTTAACAGGAAATCTTTTCACAAGGATGTGCAGCCAAAGAGAAAATATCTATTTAGTAATAAAAATGTTATGACATAACTTCAAATGGGACTTTTTTGAGACCCCATTAAAATACATAAAACCAGCCAATGACATTATGGTATTGGCATGAATGTTGCTAAATCTTTGTTTCCAAAGTCTCCATATGATGTATATTTCAGATTCTCCAGTGACAATAGAAGGGTTGATAAATGTCTGGTAATCTGTTGGTTACATGTCGTATGATCTTAAAAATCCACAGCCCCTGGAAACACTTGTAAGTAGAGCAACACATTTTTTGAGAGCTTCCTGGGCTTTCTGGCAGCTCTATCTACTTTAATGGGTCACATGTGTTGAGCTGATGTATGGAGGTAAGTGAGACAGCATCAGGCAAGACCGGCAGCCGAAAACTCTGCAAAAAAAGAAAAAGAAAATTACACATAAAAAACTAGACGATGAAAAAAGATCTTTAGAGCGATACTTTAGTAAAAACATCACTGAGATAAGGCATGACTGTAATAGCGGTTGCAACCTGAATAGCGACTCACAGCAGACAATGCTGGATCTCTCGTGCAGCCCTTGCTAGGCTGTCTCCAGGGACTCGTGGAGTGCCATAGGTCAACCACCCCTTTCCTGACGTGCCATATGTTAAAGGAATTCAGCTCTGCATTGGGGGAGCCTGAGCCCCCTACCCCCCCAACGTTCCAAATTACTAACACATACATCCCAGCACGGCCTGGGCCTCCATCTCCTTTCTGGTCCACTCAAATACCTTAACAAATGTCGACAGATCACGGCCCGAGCTGTAAATCTCTTAGAATAATGGAAACTTTCAATCACTAAAGACAGAGCTAGAACCGTTACATTTCATTACATTATTTTGAAATAAAAATCTTGATGATGAACACAACTTGTTATTTGATTATTGTATATTGATTATTACCAGCGATTTGATTTTCATGACGCTTGACCATCTAATACAAACAATCCATGCATGACTAACTCGAGACATGGTTTGCATGTAAAACAGACCTGATTTTCTTTTTCTGTCATTCACACAAAGTAGCCAGATAATAAAACCATTCAAATACATTATCTAGATCTTTAGCTTTATTCAGGCTTTCATCAACAAGTCACTTTAATGGTATTTTGTCACTTTTGAATTTCTCCAGAATTATCTTGTTATGAGGTTAATTTGAGGGGACACATTACGCATACTAATTTGTGGATGGTAGAAATAATAAAAGGGGATGTTACACCAAAAATCTGGTTGTTTTTATATTTCAGTGCAGATTTAAATTACACTGTTGATTTACAAATGTGAACTATGTAACTAATATGTCTGTTGATAAAAGATATGAAAACATATTACATTATTAATGCACTTTATTAGCCTCCTTCAAGTGAATTAAACACACTTCTGAACTGTTCTATTCACCAAGTTTGGCACTGTAGCCTAATTTACCTGCCAGTGTAGCAGCTAGTCAGGATTATTATCCAGATGCTGCTGTGGCCATTTTGATTGTTTTTCCTGGATCTGGTCAGGTAGACTAGTGAGGTTAATTTGAACCACCAAGTCCTGATAGTCACACACCAGACCTTGAAAGAGATAGATCAGGTTGAAGATCCAGTGTGGTTGGCCAGTGGTCGAGGTAAAGACTCCTGAGCAATACTGAGCCTTTTGTTTTCTGCTGCAGCCCCCTCCCACATTCCTGTTTTCAGAGAAACTCCTTAATGAGGCCAATTAAATGTTATTAGTAATCATTCCCACTCATTATAGGCGGTGGCTGTCTGTTGCACTCCTCCGACGGAAAAGTAGAGGCTTCATAAATGTGTGTGTAACAGTCTGCACAGACAAATGAGCTTTCAACAATATTTAACTTTTCAACCAATTTATACTGTATCTGCTGCAAGACACCTTTGATGTTCTCGAAATGAACACCATTTCAATACATAGTGCACTACTTGATGAATACCGATATCAAGTCACTAGTGAAATAGTGAAGATTTTAAGTATAGCTCTTGAGTGTAAAAGTAGAACCTTCAGGAGAAAGTAGCTGCACTATCAAGCTGTTAGCCTCACAGATGCTGCATGTATGGAATGACCATTTATGGTATAAATCCCAGGGATGCTCCTCAGAGTGGCTGCTTGCAGGTCTGTAGCATACTGAGAAGCACCAGCGGCGGCGGCCGGGGTTGATGGACGTCTGTCAGCCAGCTTAGCGGGAAATGAGCCAAAAGGAAAACAAACGTGCAGTGAGGCTCTAGGGGGAGGCCATGTGCTCCGAGACACTGGGGGGACGAGCCAGCGAGGAGGAACAACAGGCCCCGCCGGCCAACCGGGTGTGGCACGGACCTGGCCTGGGCGCGCACCGGGAGCCGGGCCCCTCGCCATCTGGGTGGCGTATTAATCTGGAATTTGTTTTGCATTATCGGAGCGAAAACAAGCCAGTGGAAATAAAACATGAGCAGACATAACACAAGACCCACCAGTCGCAGGGATGGGCGCCCGGGGCAGCCCACAAAAGCTCCGGTCCAGTGGGAACACTAGGCTGGAAAATGGCGGGGGGTCGGACTCCACACACACGGTGCCAGGCAGCTGCTCTGGCCCTTCATATGCACAGACTAGCAGTCAGAGACGCATGATGTGCTTTCTACTTCTGGTATGGGCACACATGTGGCACAAAGTCTATGGACACAATTAAACAGGCCTTACAGATACAATGTTTAATCTATGTTGAGTCACTGTTATGTAGGCTACATTTATCTCTCTGTAGTCTGGCTTGAGCACAAACAACCAGGTATTTATGCTCTAAAACCTTGGACCTCCATTAGCTTACAAATACAATCCTTGATCATAGTGAGGCGTGTAATGGCATAAACATGTACGCACAACACCGTTTAAGACCCGTGGCTTTTTAAAAGCGTAACCTCGCTGCACCTATTCTCACACCCCCGCAGATTCCAGGGAGGAAACTCCATCTCCTTTTAACTGCAATGCAATATGCTGGGCTTTGGAGAGAGGCACAGCTCAGCCATACGGGATAACCATACATGCACAGGGCGCTCTGTGCCAGCACTGTAAACACTTTAGCAGTTTCCACTGTGTGGGACAACGTTAAGAGATTTTCCTGACTAGTAAACAAATACTCAAAGTGAACTCAGAGTCCTTTTCCTGCTAATATAAACGTAACAAAGAGTTTATTTGGTAACACTTAATTAGAACAGCCCCATGTAAGACACTATAAAACAGGTGAATCAGTGTCTCCCCGATGAAAAACACTCTAATGTTGGTTTATTATGCAAAATTAATATGTTTAAATTTCTGAACAACAATGTCTGTGTAGTCAAAACAAAACAAACAAATAATTAAAAAAAGTGCAAATAGGCAGGTTTCTTTCTCGAAAAAGGAAACAGTCGACATTAGAAAAGGTTTTATCATTTACTGATCTTGTGCATTTTTAAACACTTGGTAAAGTGTGCAAAAACATAATTTTAAGATTATTGAGAGGAACCAATGTGTGGAATCCTGTTAGTTGGTTTATTAGCTTTGTGTCTGTAATAACACTGAATAGATATCTCTGTACTGGTTGATTGAATAGTTCAGGAATGTGGCGTGAATGAAGACTTTCCCCATGACGTCCAGCCTCACAGTTTATTTAATTATGCACCCTACTGCACATTCTCAAGAAATTCACTGGCAAAGGTCAAAAGTCACCCAAATATTATTTATTATAAAATGCTATCAAACAACACCATTGAAGAAGAAGGCCTAGCTTAACTATTTTGTAAATGTATATATTCAAATCTAAAAGTGATATAGGTCTATAAGTGATACTGTGGCCGAACCAATGTTATGATGACTTCCGACTTTGGGTTTACCTTTGAATTAGCTTTTGCAACAGCTAAGCTAGCTATGCTTGCTACTTTCTTTACCATTAGTAAATAAATTTAGTTGTTAGTTAATAGGCCCTATAGCTTTTAACTATTGTAAAATTACTTTACTCTGCACTTTTGGGCACTTTTATCCAGGGAGAGTATCAATTGGTTGATGAATCATTACAAACATCTTACAAAATTAATTCCAGCCTTTCTGATGCACATGTGATTGTTCTAGCAAACATTTGTGTAGAGATCTTTGGCCAGCACACCACTGCCACATGTTAATTTGTGACTATGGGTTTATCACTAAACACAATTACTCAAGAAAAATGGTAGTCCTGGGACATGTTAATTCAATTAGGTGACAGAGTCAAAAGATGTCATAAGTGACACTAAGCACATAGCCTACTCAGTGCGAGCTGCAATGGCCTTCACGTGTTTGTGGTTTACAATCTCTGTCATGCGCTTCTTAGAGTCCGAGGCTTGTGTAAGTTCTATTACATACTTGCATAAGGAAATCACTGTTTCCCCGAGCCTGGCATCCTCAGTAGCTTACTCAAGATATTTCTAAGAAGAAAGCATTTGCCTTCTAGCAAACCAAACATTACTGTAGACACTGCAGACTGCACTAAGACCATAGTGGGAGAATCCAGCTGAGGAAAGTAATTGGATGTCTACTGCCCTAGTTAGAAATACCAAACTGTATTCATTTCTAATAGTGATTCTTTTTTTCCAGTCCAGAGTACAGTATGTCTAGGTTAGCTGGGAAAAATCAAGGAATGCTCTGCAGTGATGTTATAGAATTGGTAAGAGGTAGTGAGTCTGCCTTAGGGTGGGGGAGGGGGCACTGTTCCCAAAAACCCTCACCCTCCCCCATCCCAAGACTTGACACGTTTCAAGCTTGCCATAAAGACGAGACACTGCCCTCAATTTCCTATGAAAGAGGCCTAAACAGGGAGTGAGCAACAAAGGATACTTTCTTTCCCTCCTGGCTGCTAGGAAAATATGATTATTGTTTGGGGCTCTTGGTCTTTTATTTTTCTCAAAAAATGTTTGTATAAAAGGAAAAGAAGTGTGTGTGTGTGTGTGTGTGTGTGTGTGTGTGTGTGTGTGTGTGTGTGTGTGTGTGTGTGTGTGTGTGTGTGTGTGTGAGAGAGAGAGAGAGAGAGAGAGAGAGTAGAAAGAGAAAGCATATGACTGAAAAGCTACAGAGGCCAAAAGCTGTCAGTTAATTTATGGGGTGTCCCAGGAGAGATTAACTGGCTGCTTGACTTATTTATTTACCAATGAGCATGTTTTGGTTGTGCCTTTTTTCACATATGCACTGGTTGATAGATTTAGTGTGTGTGAATGTTGTCTCACTCTCCATCTGCCTGTCTCTTTCTTTCTCTCTCTCTCTCTCTCTCTCTCTCTCTGTCTCTCAGAAGGCCTGAGTTAAGGGAAACAGTGATGGCCATTTTGACTGGGTTTCAGATTATGGAGTAATGCTGAATCACATGTCTGTGTGCTGCAGCTGGGTGGTCAATCAGCCCTGAATGCTCACGCTCCTCTCTCCCTGGGCATATATCACTCTCAAGATATGTCTGAAGATGAGATCTGGGAGTGAAGGTGTGCATGTTTCAAATTATCCTCGCGAGCACTTTATTTGTCTATCGGCCGGTATCAGAGTGAACCCTGAAATCTGACAAATTGCTGAAAATTGCACACATGCAGCCCCAGTTTGGAGTCCGGACGCGCCGGGCCCATCTGGTAGTGATCTGGGGCACAAAGAGCCCCTCTGCGGAGTGTCACATTCACTCCCCTTGTGCAGCACAGCACATGGCAGCACAAGGGAAGATGCTCCCCACTCCTGCACCCCTCTCGGTGGGAGGCGCCGGACAGAGAGGGAGAGGTCAACCAGCTCTGGGCCAGTTCAGGGCCAGATCCAGAAGAACTAGTGAATCTGGGCCAGAGCCAGGACAGGTCCGATGCGGCGCCGGCTGGCTTATGTGTGGGTGATGTTTTGGCCGAGGTCCTGACGGAGCATTCTTCAGCGCTTCTCTCAGCAGCAGCAGCAGCATCGGCGGCGGCAGAGGCAGAGAGCAGCCGCGGGTTTCTAATTGAAAGCCACGGAGATGAATGCACGCCCATGACAGCACAGCGCTGCACACATTTCAAAGGGGCTGCACAATCTGGCAACTTTAAACATGGGAGATAAAAGATACGGGGGGATAGTTTCCCGGTGTTTGGCACCCGCTCAGCCCCAGACTCAAATGATTATGGCTTCAAAAGGCAACGCAGCACTTCTGGGTTGATCTCTTATGCGAGGATTCTGGAGACCAGTAGACATCATGGTGGATTACTGATCCTTGTTATCATGTGCCAAGATGTGCAATTTTGGTATTGTCCCTTCCCACCATGCGCACATAAGTGATGCATTATCATATTCTAAGCAAATTCATCTTCTGCACCCACTGTTTGCTTCTGCTGTAATAAATAAACTAATGCACATGAAAGGCTCATAAACACATAATGAAAAAGTGATGGTGGGTACTGCAATATCTGAGATCCGTATGTTTTGAAAGGTTTACGTTATGAGGTAATTTACTTGAGTAAATGTTTAGCAGACATTTTCTTTGCTCCTCGTCGATCAAAAAAAAAAAGACTGAGAGAGACGGTGAGTAAAAGTGTAGAGTTTTGTCTTTGACTGCAGTCAAAAGATGTTGGAGTTTTGCAGGGGTAGGTTGGTGGTCTGTGTGTTCGGCCAGCTTCAGACAGACATTGTTGGGGTAAAGCTCTGAACACAGCTGCAGAGGTTCGAAGGTCTCAAATTCCTCCTTGCACAGTTTCCTGCCCTCAAACCTAAAATCCAGACCGGCCCCTTAATAGCCCCCCCCCCCCCCCCCCCCCCCACCCCAGATCCCTCCCTCCCTGCCTGAAATCCATGATGTCATCTCTGCGTTTTTCCCCCTGTTTTTCTTATTTTTTTCTCCCCCAGGCTTCCATTGTTTTTAAATATTAACAGGTGGTGCTGGTGGTGGTGGAGGTGGTGGTGGTGGTTGCGGCGATGATGATGATGATGGTGGTGGTGGTGATGCAGGGGAGATTCCTGTCCCCCCTCCTTGCAATCTGGAGCCTTTAACCATCACATCTGCCTTGCCTTTCACTTCCTCCTTGCGTGTTTGTTCATGTGTATTTGTGTTTCTTCTCCCCTCTCCTGTCGGGGAGAGAGGCCAGTGAGTGATCACTTGGGCTTTGATGATACTGGCCCCCTCTCTGGCTTCCCGTACGCATGACCCTTAGTAATTATGCTGAATGGGCTGCCAGCAGACTGCTATTAGTCCCAAATGCAAAAAAAAGGCCAGCAACAACACTCAGAGGTTTTCACGCATGTTAACATGACTTTATTTGTTTTCCTGTTCTGTACTTTCCTCTATGCAGTCTTGGATTTGGGTGTTGTGCTAATTTCACCAGATGTGTGCACTGTGTTTGTGACAAAAGGAAGCCTTTACATCCTAAATCTTTTTAGAAATTGTATTTATTTTAATAAAAGTGATGTAATATCCTGCTGTTGTCCTAAAACTTGATGAATAAAGATGATATTGTTTTGTGTTTACGTTGGAGGAAGACACCACAGACTCACGTCCACTCCAATGTGTCTTTCTCCAAGCTTGTGTGTATAAGCAGTATAAAACGTAGTGGTGCACCTTAAGTGAGGTGGTTCTCTCTTCCAGACAATCAACCCTGACGGATCCCTCATAGCAGGGGAGTTGGAGAACGGTCCCATCTTCCACTCATTTATCATGGTGATTGGCAGCTCTCCCCATTTCCTGTCTGGGCACAAGACGCCAGCCATCACGGAGCAGCACATCTCAAAGCGTCCAGGGGCCCAGGAGGGGTTCGCTGAGGGTTCCAGGCTGGGTGGAGGGGAAGCTGGGGAGGGCAGGGATGGATGATGATGCTCCATTTCCCTCCCTGCTCCCAAAGCTTCTCCAGTCATCAGCTTATCACTGGCTAGCCCCCACATCTCAAACCTTCTGACAGATTTTTGGATGTTATTTAATATGATGTGTGAGTGCATGTGTGTGTGTGTGTGTGTGTGCATGTGTGCGCGCGCCTGTGTGTGTGTTGCTGTGTGTGTTTATGTGTGTGTGTATGTGCCTATTCTCTCTCTGAAAGTGAGGAAAAAAAACTTTTCTTGAAACTTTTCTTTTCTTTTTTTCCGGATCCCTGATGTCCGTGTGGCGCCCACGTCATGCTGAAACTGTCATCACCCCCAGCGACTAACAATGGGCTGTTTGGGTTTGGGAATATTTCTTTCATTATTGCTTTGGAATTATTACAGTCAGTATCAGTGGCATCTGCTCTGTGGTAGTGTGCTTTATCTACAGTACCTCCCCTATGCAGTCTATATATATTGTTAGACCATAAGACTGAGATTCAGAGACAAAATGCTGACACTGCCTTGGCAGCATATGTTTATATTCATGTAAACATCACACTAAATACTCCAACATATTGGTGCGCCACTTTCAAAAGTGACTTCTTAGGCGGATAGCTAAAGCCCTGAAATTAGACTGCAGACATTATTCGTGGTTATAAAGCACTAGCGGTCAAGCCATTAAGGTGTCTGTCTCACTCTGGAAATGTGCTATGTTGACTCATCACGGTCCTCGCCTTTGCCAATGAGTTAGGTGAGTAGGCGCACAATGAAGAACAGACACCTAATTCTCCTCTTGTCACGCAAAAGGACTTACAGCAAGGCAATTACACCGAGATGGCAAATGGAAAAAAAAATCAAATACATTTTAATTCCTGATGGCTCACATGCACAGGACAATACATTACTACATATACACACAAATATAAAGTTGTAATAACCAAGGCAGCAGGAGCTGAATTATTAGCTGAAGTTCACTGAAAAATAAAACAGATACCAGACAAAAAGAGAAACTTTTTCGGAGGCTTACTAATGATGTCTCTAATGGACACAGAGTATAGCGCATCAAGACATTATTCTCTATTAATTTGCCGATGAGCTGCTATGGCTTTGCAGAGGTTCTGAAGGATCATTCTTATTTCTGGCTTCCTCTCCTCACATTTACATTAGCGGGGCTTTGACATAACAGACGAGGTTTGCTTTTGATATTGTGAATCCTTTGTTGAAAGGAGTGTTCAGCATCAAAGTCTGCACTTTCTTTTACATTTGGCCTTTGATGCCTTTGCCAATTTAGACAGGCAGAAGGGATCACATCATTAGGATTCGGCTTAATGCTATACCTTTAAAGAGATATGGGACATCAGAGATGTAGCTGACTGACAGTGAGCTGATTTAATGATGGGTGCTGCCTCTGCTTCTGTTGATACTGGCCTGTTGTTTGTCTTATTCACATTTTTAGTCTCGGAATTACTTTAGAACAGAGGTAGCATGCTTTAAATTCCTGCAAATTGCATTTACACAGATTGATTGATCTAACTGATGAACTTAAGCGTACAGCAGTACTAAGGTGTGGACTTGAATCTCATGACATGTATTCAAGTGTCTGATCCAATTCAAGAGATGAAAGACTCCATACTGCGTAACTTTTTTAGACAGGAGAATATCAACTGTTTGAATGACCTACTGCATCTATAAACAACTGCACACTACTGTCTACACTGCACTATATCTTTTGTCCTGTCTATGCACCACCTACTTTGTATATCACATTGCACTTTTTCTGCTTTTTTGCACTTCTGGTTAGACACAAACTGCATTTTGTTGTCTCAGGTACTTGTACTCTGCACAATGACAATAAAGTTAAATCTATCTAATCTAATCTAATCTGATACGTACTCTGAAAGAAATGCCCAGTTATGACAATACCACAAAATGTGTTTGCCTCCTTCAATTAATCTTAGACCCCCTTCAGAGATCCAGTAAAGCACATACAAGTCTAATAATCTTCATATGAAATAACACTAAGATGATGTATTTCTAATCAAAGGCTTTGTCTAGACTGTACTCTTCCCCTTTCTCGGTACAGTACTGAGACAATGCTGAGGTTTTCCTATGTTGTTCTAGGACAATACCCGTGTCTGTAACAATAGCAATGCTGTTCTTGGAGCCTGGTCCCCCCAACCCCAACCCCAGCCCCACACACACCCCCTTCCCCTGGCTCCCATTCTTTAGCCCAAGGTCCGCTCAACACCTGCTGTGCACAGTGAGAGCAAGGAACAACTGGAGACATGTTGTAATTGTGTGTGGGGGTATGCATGTGCGTGAGCTTGTGTGTGTGTGTGTGTGTGTGTGTGTGTGTGTGTCTGTGTGTCTATGTCTGTGTGTGTGCATGTGCGTGAGCTTGTGTGTGTGTGTGTGTGTGTGTGCGAGTCTGTGTCTGTGTGTGTGTGTGTGTTTGTGTGTTTGTGTGTGTGTGTGTGTGTGTGTGTGTGTGGTCACACGGCTTTTCTGTGTGTGGGAGACAGATGCACGTCCAGATTGGCACAGCCTCCCCTGGTCCACTTTAACCCTCTCCTCAATGCCACACTCTGTCGCCACAGGGGCTTTGGGTGGACGCATGCCGCCACAGAAAAAGACGTGGAAACAATGTTTGGCGCAGCGAGGCAGAGATTACGCAGCTCTGTTTGGCTTTGGGTCCAGTAGTGGGGCCTAATCCGAAGGTGCCAGGCCACTGCAATTTGGGCCCTTTGCCTTTGGAAACTATGCGCGCCATGCCATGGAATGCCACCCACACTATCAATAGTCTTTTACATGGTCAAATTAATGAACATTTGAAGTATATACATTTATGTGTAATATGTTTTGTCTGCATTGTGTGTGTGTGTCTCTGTGTGTGAATGTGTGTGTGTATGGTTGTGTGTGTGCATGTATGTGTGTGCATGTGTTTCATGGAATCAAATTAGTGGGAAAGAGAGTATGTGTGTTCTAGAAAGAAATAATGGTGTGTGTGTGTGTGTGTGCACGGGTGAGAGAGAGAAAGAGAGAGAGAAAGAGAGTGCTAGGGCATGAGAGAGGATTACTAGTTGAAATAGCAATGGATCAACTTAAAAACAACATTGACTTGATTTTTAAATCACCACCATTGGAATGAATGAGTATTGCAGCTGTCTGTTTGAACAGCTGTCCATTTGCGAAAGCCCCGGCACTCCCTCACACACGCACACATACACACGGCACCCAACACAAAGAATGAAGATGCTGACATTGTTTTGTATTTTTATTGTTTATTGTTTATCTTGGGAAGCACTTTATAAACAATGAATATGTTATGATGTAGCTGAAGAAAAGCAAAACAAATGTGCCACAAAATGACCCAATGGGCCTTTGAAAATATCCCAATGTCCCTTGATAGGCTATTTGACTCTTAAGTATAATAGGCTTTTACATACAGAATGGAACAGAAATAACCTCATCATTTTTCTGATACACATTTTTTGTAATGTAATATGGCTAACTTTCTTTCTCAAGGTTTGAGCGAGGTGTGTAGAGATGTCACCTGTAAAGACCACAGGGAGAGGAATTCTCTTCCCCCTCTCAAATTAGAACCACATGAGCCATACAGTAGATGTATGGCAACTAATGGCATTTTACCAGCACCATTCAATTTGAATCAATTATCTCCTTGTGTTACTTCAATGTTATTAATAAGCTTTAAAGCAAAAAATGTTGTCCAAGCCTAAAACCAGGGAAGGTTTGGATTGGCTTTAGTCAAAAATTTAGTTGGCCGGTGTATCAAGATGATGATACTGTTCCAAGTGCTGACAATTCATGCCTCTTATGCACATGTCTTTGAAGGCTTTTCTTCCAAGCACACTCCAAACATTGGAGCTATCCTTCAGTCAGACACTCATATTTTATGACTCCCTCTGGCAAGAACTTTGAATGCACACACTTATGTCTTGTGGGGTGGGGATGGGGGACAAGGGTTATGGGGTGGCGGCATAAGGGTGGGAGCTGGGTAAGAGGGGGTGGGTTTGTGGGGTGTGGGGTGTCAAGAGAGGCAGAGATGAGGGACCCTTAAGTCCATAATGCCAGACAGAGCTTTCATTCATTTTCCACTGTGTTACATGGGCTCATTTCTGCCCATTGCCTGGACCTCTGCAACACTGCGTCTGCCTGTCTCTGTGGAAAAGAATATGGGCTTCAGTCCAACGGCGACACATGTTGTCAAACCAATGAGTGTCGATGAATGTGAATAAGGGTGTGTGAGACATGTTTGCAAGCATGCATGTGAGCATGCTTTACTCCCTCTGTCTATCTATCTCTCTCTCGACCACACACACACACACACACACACACACACACACACACACACACACACACACACACACACACACACACACACACACACACACTTTTTTTCAATATTTCTTTGTAATTGCCCTGCCCAGTTATATTGGAATTAGGCAGCATTGCTAATCAAAGTGCCGATTCTTTAAAAAGACAGCTGTTGTCAAGTGGCTTAGTTCTCAGCCATCTCTGTGTGTGAGGAGCAGCTGAGGTGGTAGTTGCCCGGTAGAAGCTGCCAGGGTGCGGGGTCTAGAGTTCTGTGCCTGTTCCGAGTCCGCACTGCATACACCACACTCACAAAACAAGGTAAGTTTGCTTTGTGTACTTCTGTAACTTCAGAGACATCTCTCATTAGACATTGCTAAGGGTTTGCTTAATGCAGTTCTATCAGGCTTTGTGTGATTTTGTCAGGATTTGAGATGTTGCCATTTTAATCTGTTTGTAAACGAATGACTGCCTCAGTACTTAGAATGATTAGGGCTTTTCTATTCTTTTACCTAATCCTGCATTAAAAAAACATTATTATACCACAGTGTATATAATGAACTAAAATATTTTAGCTTCAGATCTCTCTATAAAATACTGAAGGCCTTGGGTGAGTGCCTGCCTCAGGTGCAAGCATGGTGAGATAGTTCATCCATGGCTTCACTGATGACCATACTGCATGTCCCCTAAGTCTGACTTGTGGCGGTGCATAGCCCACTTGTGTAAACATGGCTGAGTAGTGTTGAGAAAGCTGAATTTATACTCTGGGTTCATGACCCAAATACCAGCTGACTCTAAAACAGATCGGGACCTAGGCTGAGCCAGCTCCGGACCAGAGGATGATTCAGGAAGGGGGGGTTATTGCTTGTAAATCTATTCTCAGTCTTGGGCTATTATTTTCTGCAGATCAAATAAAGCGTGAGTTCACTGAAATTTATAGGACCCAAAGAACAACATGAAACCTGAGTAGCGAGTGCCTCTGAGTGTCCTGGTCAACTTGAGCGGGGCCATTTTCCCCTATATTATGCCATTTACTGTTTAAATTAATCGTACAACTACTGCACAGTTTAACTGAACAAAACTCGCATTCAATATATAAATCCCTCCCTGTCTTATGACGTACATGAACAAAGGTCTGTATGTTCTTCATTTTGTCTGATGCCATCATACACATGAAATCATGTGGCCATGTGGAGGCATCGTATTCCCAAGAGGGTAGCCAGTGCAATACCATTTGTGAAGGCATATAAAAGATACCCTTGCAAGTGAAACAGCAACATTTCGTTAAAGTAACATCCACCTCTAGCTGGGTAAAATTGGAATTTAGTTTTGTCACTGAATAATAACATCTTTATAAAGTGGTAATTGTGTGTGTGTGTGTGTGTGTGTGTGTGTGTGTGTGTGTGTGTGTGTGTGTGTGTGTGTGAAACATTGTGAGTGGGTGTGTGTGTCTGTGTAGGAGAGGGAAAGGGGAGACTGTATGGAATCCATCTTACATCCTTCCTGTTCTGCTGTCCTGGAGAGAACACATTTAGATCTAGCTCAGCAACAACATATAGTTGCATATCGGAATATTAAAATATGTGCAAATCCCTGCACAGATTCCCCTGCTGGGAATAGCAAGTGTAGCGCAGAGATGGTTATTTGAGAAACAAATCTAAGCCATCCAAGCCGATGCTGAGCTAACTCACAGTCCATTGAGCTAAGCATTAGACAGGTCATTTTACTAAGCTTGTGATTCCATCTAACTTGCATTACAAATAAAAACACCAAAAGGCTTAACTCTTCTAATACACAGAATAGTGATCAAGGGTGTATTTCCCTATACATTGGAAACCCAGTCAGTGTGGTGTCAAAATTTGTTAGACGTAGGCCTAGTTATTTTTAGGTAGAAGAGCGACATCATATTACTTTAAAAACAGTTTAGTTTTCACTGCAGTTATAATCTGGAAATCTTCAATCTACAGTGTAGAGGAGGATTGGCCGAGTGGATTTTCTGTGGGTAGTGATTTAGGTGATGACAACGAGGCAGCACTGCCATTGGAAATCCAGCTCCAACAACATGGCCAGAGTTGAAGAGGCTGGCAGAGATGTTGAAAATTAGTCAATTTGGCAAAAACTACATGTGGATGAAGTTACAACAACCTGAATGAAGACCTTTATTAATGGGAAAGACATGTTATGGCTCCTCACCCTGTTGAGTTTGTTTAACCAACTGGCTCTGCAGCCTGGCGTTGCCAGTTTTAATCTTGCAAGCTTCTTTTAAGCTAGGAGCTTATACAATGGCTCTCAACATAATTTTGACTGTCAGTGCACAGTGGTGACACCCCTAACCCAAACAGCATCCAGTGAGGATTTTCCAGACTCCGGTGTTGAGAAAAATGTGTGGGAGGGCACTGCCAGGCTGGAATGAATAGGCCTATCGCATTACTTCTACTAGGTTTATTATCACACAAAATAAATCAGCCTAATTAAAAGGTAACGAGAATAATCATGAGATCTGAACCTCCCCCTTTCAAAGCTTTCAGTCTTCATATCACTTGTTGAGACTTACGAGATCATAGACTCCTTCAATGTGCCCCATGAGGTGCCAGTTCAAGCTGGTCCCTTGGGGCAGATAGTATCAGAGTGACTGACACCTCTGTGACTGCTATCTGCTCTGTGGCATCAGCCATGGTATTGGTTTAAGCGTCCCACTGGCCTGCCAAGCCAATGATCCATCCCATCTTACAATATGATCAAATCAGTGATGAAATCTATACATGCAATACCAAAAAAGACATCTGGCCTTATTCCAAAGTAACACTAATGATGTAAATCCAGTGCGATGAAAGAACAAATCATGCAGATTAATCTAACAGCTCACCACATACAAGTAGCCCAGCAGAAGAACATAAAATGAGAACTTTGTCTTCAATTTAAATCAGATTAAGTCAACCTAATACAATTATATACAAAAAACTGCTGGATGAAAGTAATTGTTTGGTATCAGCAGCAGTATAGATATGACAGACCTGGCCTAGGTGGGCCAGATGATTTCTGGTTTCCTCCAGACCGCAATGAGATGGGTCTAACAACAAAAACAAGCAGGCTGGAGCAAAGCTGGGCCCGTAGTGTGAGGATTTTAATGAGGAACATATGGAGCTGCCCAGACACACAGTCAGGGGAAACTCAATCCCTCTCACTTTCTTCCCTCCCACCTGTCTATCCTTCAGTCCAACAGTCCATCTCTCTCTCTCTCTCTTTCTTCCATTCTTTTCCTCTCACACACTAGAACTACATTGTTTAGGTTTTTGTTGTTTATCTTTTTCACAACTGATTAGAAGTTCACAGTCTTAGCAGATTTTCATCTCCTGTTTGGGAATGATGCTCCATGTTCACTGTTTCAAGTAACATATGAAAGCGTTTTTCCCTTTTTCTTTCTTTCTTTCTTTCTTTCTTTCTTTCTCTGCTTTCTGTTTATCTTTAACACTTTGTACAAAACGTTCCCTCCCCTCTGATCTCTTTTCTCTCTCCTCTGTCTCCCTTAGTATATTTTTTTTCATTCGCTCGCCTCTCCAACTCACAAAACGAGACCAGCCGTTCCTTCTCACTGGCCTGGCATTCAGATCTGCTATGAGTTGGATGGCTAATTTTACCAGACTGACCTCATTCTTCTATTGTATTAGAACAAATGATCCAGTGTCAGTAGAAATACTCTGGCTTCCTCTTTTACCCGTTTCATCCCAGTAATTTACTTACCCAGCCCCCCACCCCACCCCACCCCTTCGCAGAACATGTATATTTGCTGGGTCATGAAATGGAATATGCTCAAAAAAAGCATGAGAAGAAAGGCTTCTTTCTCCAGCCATCAGACCAAACAAAACATCTATAGTTATATTCCATATAAAGAATTCTCCCATGCACCCATCCGTCCATCCATCCATGCATGCCCGCATCCCTTGCCCACCTGAATGAACAACATGTTTGCTTCAGTGAACCATGCACATGAATAATGTTTCTCTCTCTCTTCTTTTGGTCCTGCCAACACCTTTATAGAAGTTGGAGATGAATTACTCTTCCATTTACTGACAAAAGTCATTGCTGGCAGGATAATTAGAAATGCTAACAGTATGAATGAATGCATTGAAACCTACTGAGAGAGCAAGTCAGCTGTGTAATTAAAACTATTGACACCAGGTTGTACTTTATTATTCGTGGCTACTGAATGGGCAAGACAAAACTGAACATTTTTTTCTACTAGGTTATGTAATACATCTGAAAAGTTTTTTTTTTAATCATGCAGTGCATTAACATCATCACAGGTTTCTAATCATTTTGTTTGTTTCAAAGGTGACATGCTATTTCCCACGGGTCCAGAAAAACACAGTGGTGAAAGGTAAGATAATTAAATCTTGCAGATAATTTCCTCTCAAAGGTGCCAATAGTTAAGCGTCTTATGATATTTTAACATTTGTGCTGAATTCAGATGTATTCTTAGATAGAGAGGGAGTCAAACCCCAAAATTAGCTGAACAAACACCAGAGCATTGGACCCAAGGGGGTGATTCTGACAGAGTTAGCCCCATGTGAAGAACAGGCATAATCTTGCCTAAATCCTGCTCACTCTGAAGTGAAAAGTATAAACTTTCAAATTGATTGGGCATGTTCCCATTCAAAATGTAGGCCAGTACTTTTTCTTTTTGTGTTGTATAAATAAAAGTAATCGGTAACACTTTATTTTAATGTGTCGCTGTTACAGTGTACCTACCTAATTTGGTACAGTGGTACAACCTGTGTAACAACATGTACTATCAGGTACTATCATTGTACTTGCATTATGTATTTGTGGGTACCTACATATAGTTGTTACATTGTAATACTGAGTGCTTTTACAAAACTTTGCCAATTTGCCTAAATTTTCATCAGAGGCAAAGAGCTGACCTGAGACCTGCTGGATGGGGTAAATCTGGTCATGATAGATTTGATATACAAACCATTCTTAGCTCCAGTCAAGGCCTCATTGTCTTCAGTACATGTTACAGCTGTGCTGCTACAACCTTGTTACTTATTACTTACATGTACATATGACATGTATGTTATGTCTTCGATGTCTTGGAACAGGTCTACTAATTCACTACATAGTACATATATCAACTGTGTTGGTACACACTTATTGCTCTTTGATACAGTGGCATAAACCCATTAAAATGAAGTGTACCAGTTAAGTACTTACAATTACATATTACATGTATGTTGTGTCATTGGTGTCTTGGAACATGTCTGCCATTACCCTACATACTGTAGTACATGTATCAACTGTGTTGGTACACATTTATTACTCTTTTGATACAGTGGAATAAACCCATTAAAATAAAGTGTACCAGTTAAGTACTTACATCTACATATATACATCCTGTCAATGATGTTATGCATCCTGTAATTGATGTGTTGAAACGTGTCTGCTGTTACACCACACAGGACATGTGAATTAGTAGACCTGTTCCAAGACAAGACCTGTTCCAGTTTATTCCACTGTATCAAAGAGTAACAAGGTTGTAGCAGCACAGCTGTTACATGTACACTGAAGACAATGAGGCCTTGACTGGAGCTAAGAATGGTTTGTATATCAAATCTATCATGACCAGATTTACCCCATCCAGCAGGTCTCAGGTCAGCTCTTTGCCTCTGATGAAAATTTAGGCAAATTGGCAAAGTTTTGTAAAAGCACTCAGTATTACAATGTAACAACTATATGTAGGTACCCACAAATACATAATGCAAGTACAATGATAGTACCTGATAGTACATGTTGTTACACAGGTTGTACCACTGTACCTAATTAGGTAAGTACACTGTAACAGCGACACATTAAAATAAAGTGTTACCAAGTAATCACTTCACTTGAGTGAGCTAGCCTAAATAAAAGAAATGGGAAATGCAAACAGTAGCCTCTAAATTGTATCTTCCAGTAGGCCTACATTATTCAGTTATGGAAGCATGGAAAATCAGTGATTGAGCTGCATGTAAAGGTCAAGGCATTCATTTTGTTACATAGGCTATTTAGACTATTCCGTGCAATTGATTCCAATTGTTTTGTTGTTGTTGTTCCTGTTGTTGTTGTTGTTACCCAAAAGTAAGAATGCTAAATAATGTAAATAATAGCCTACCTACGCTATGACATGCTTTGTCATATGTTATAATATATATGTTTTATGTTTCAGGTGTTTTTGTTGTGTTTGTTTGACATGAATACTCAGAAATATTGCAGATGTAGGTTACAGCCATTTTTCTTTCATATTATAGAGTAGGCTACTTACTGTTTCGATTTTTGTTTCATTGTATGAGCAAACAATTATCTCGATGTAGTTTGAGCTGTCTGATTATAAAAAAAAAAAAGTTACCCTAAATGACAACAACAAAATCTGATTCATTGCTCAGAGAACTAATTTGAAGGCTGGTTTACTTCAGACTCCTCCCATGCAAGGGAGCACAGAGTAGTCCTCTCTGAATGACAATGCCAGAAGCAGGGATGAAAAATTTAGTCTGGTTTCCCGCAGCTTCAACGCCGATGAGCAGCAGTCGAAGAACTTCAATCTAACTGAATGGATTGGCATGGGGGAAAGCGGATCTCACAACTTGGCTAAGCGGAAGCTTTGGAACTGGATTTCTCTAATGATGGTTTTACTGTCTTTGCTTTTCCGACCAGGTAAATAATGTCATCAGTCAATTTACCCGCTTGCATAGGAAACAAATGTCCCGCACCCTGAAGTCATGGAACTTCGGGTTAGCTACGGCCCGCAGCGTGTTAGCGACTCGAGCTTGTTCCGTCAAGTGTTGTTTCTATCGTGAGCTAACGTTGAGGTCAAGCAACTGACAGTGATGTTGACAAGCACATCATGATCTGGATAAGGGGAAAAAATACCTATCTTTTCCTCTAACCATCTGTTTATCGTACACTCGTTCTCCTCCCAGGCTTCTGATGCATGGTCTGCTTTCTATCTGAACTGTTAGCAAGCTAACGACTCTGCTGTAGTTCGGTACCTTGGCTGTAGAACTATTCTACACCTGGTCACGAGCTAGCTAGCAGAGTTAGCGACATTTGCAAAGCTAGCGAGTGGTAGCCAGCTAATACCTAGCTTGCCAGCTAAGTTTTTATTGAATGTTATTTACGACATATTCATTTAAAAGTTGTTGCCGTGCCATGTAACAATGGTTTACATGGTGTACTGACAAGACGGCCCAATTAGCGCTCACAATGTTGCACTGTTGATGAAATTAACGTTAACTAAGTTACCTGGCTAACTTAGTATGCTAATGTAAACTTTTCCCCTTGTTTTTCCTGATACTTTGTTAGCTCGTTAACAAGTTACAACCAAGAGTTATGACTAATGTAACGTGAAGAAATGTGGGATAACATGTGAACTACCTTTAATTAATGCCATTATATATTTGTTATCACGTGAACTAACTTTGACCAACTCTCTTGTATTGAAACATTAATTTGTAAGCTGTGCCATTGTTCTCTACGGAATGGACGTAGTTGTCTAGCTCTAACGTTATCTCAAACGTTAATGTCGCGGCCAGATCCAAACGCCCCGAGTCTGAATTTCGAGACAAATTCCCAGTTTTCCCTGATAATTAATTGGGTCTAGCCCTAAACAAGTTTACTCGAAATTAATCAACTACCAGTGTTTCTATTCAGTTTTTGTGTGCGCCCTCTTCAATTTGGACACTATACAATAAAGTTAGCTGAGGTGATAAACTTTTATAGGTTGTAGCCTAGCCTATAACGGTTACCTGGTTGGTTATCAGACAGACAGAAAGTCAGTAAGTTGTGGGTGTTTCCATAATATCTGAAAGACATTTACAGCCGTTTCACCGTTCTTTTACTGTTGCACACAAGACAAATGTGCATGACTTAATGATGTTTTCATTGAAATAAGTGTTCTTCTGCCTGACAGTAGAGGGCAATAAAATACTCTTACCACTACTATTACTGTAAAGCTTACCATATTAATTCCTGATGCATATCTCTGGTATGTAAATTCAAATGTCCCATCTGTAGATGCAAAAAGAGATTTGATAAAGTATCGCCCCTTATTTATAACCTACAATATTTTCAGTACAAATGTGTATAGATGTAGATATGCATTGGCATGATCTGGTGCCTATGGGTTTTAGTTTACAAGCAGGACAGCCCATGATTAGCCTCACATAAACGGTTCTGGCATGTGTGGAGTCAGGGGTCCACTACTAGCATGCTGTGAGAGCCTCCAGTGGTTGAGGCCGGACTACACTACAGCTATAACTCTGCTAAAATACAACAAAGTTTAATTAAATAGGTTCAGTCTAGTCATTTACTCATGAATACAAAAAGTGTGGAAGTGACTGGTGGAATAGACTAGTCTGAGAGTTGCCCTAGTTAGGAAGATTTAGCGATGCGATGTCTATTCAATTCCTTGTTTGCCTTGGGATTTTATCATGCATCCTAAACCCTCAAATAACCATATCAGTCTTTGCCATACAAATCAATTTTGATTGATATCTGTTCCTGTCTGCACGAAGGCGTTGAAAAGCAAATTACTTCCAACACCACTGCTTAAACATGTAGTTGGATTAAAAAATAGGCGTCTCTTCAATACAAAACTCTCCATGTTCACCAGTGTAAACCATGCTTGAGATTTATCACATTTGTACGTGTGTACGGAAAATCCATCAGCTGCATGTCGCTAGGCTTCTGTTTCACAGCCATTTGAAAACTACAATGAGTCTTTAGAAGGCTGTGCAAATAAGGATGACCAAAAGTGGAAAATGTTGTTTATAATTGCATTTTCTTTTATGATTTGTAGTCAGTTGTTTCAACCATAGAGCCTCAGCAGTGCTTGACTGAGCACCTGTTGTAGAAGAAGTAAACTTCAAAATGTAAAAGTGTTGTTCTCTCTTCTTGTTGGCCCATGTCAAACTAAGTTGTCTTTACAATAAAGTGTATTGCAGTCATACACTCGAGACCTTCTGTGATGTTCAGTACACATCTCTCATTTTAATGTTACTGCATTGGTTTGTTACTTTTTATTTGACATTTTGTCTTAGGTCTCAGTCAGCTGTTTAATGTAAATCTGTTAACTCTCTGTGGAGAATAGTTTGACCTTGCTGACCTGCAGCGTTTAGCCAGAGTGTTAAAACTGCACTGATGGAGTAGGGGGTGGGTGGGGGTGCAGCAGTGGCGCTCGCTGTGGCGCAAGCAGGCTACAGCGCCCGTACCATATACGGGTCCGAGTGCCCACAGGGACCCAGGTTTGAATCCGACCTGAGGTCATTTCCTGATCCCTGTCCAAATAAAAGGTAAAAAATCACTGCACTGCACTGATATAGGCTATATTTTCATATTTCCGATTTTACCATGGATACCTGCTTCTTAAACCGAACTAACCTCTCGCATAGTAGGCCACATTTAAACCCATGAAATTGGCATACATGACATGACATCAGCACAGCCCTACTAAATGGCATCTTGGGTAATATTTAGAAGCTTAAAAGGTTGAATCAGTTATATTGTTTTTGACGAGAGGATGACTTCATTGCCTGCTTTGCAGTGTTTGTTAAAAAAAAACGCATATTTAAAATGCTCCAGAAAATCAAATTTAGGAAGCAGAGTTGGTGGTTCATTGAAAAGTTAAACCACTGCCAACTCTTCCCACTGCTACCAAGTAAACATGCAGCTCTGGAGGGAAGAGAGAAACCACAGTATTGATGAAAATGTGTTGACTTTTATTTTAGCACGGCCACATGCCTGGAAGCAACATTTCATTAATCAGAATTAGAATTTCAACATGTCTACTAGCATCAGTGGATTCTGGCCTTTGGACAATGTGTCCAGGCTCACCATGGAACTTCAGAGAAAAATATTTTTACTTGTAGCCCACTTTAACCAGAAGCTCCATGTGCATTTCCTGTTTCTCAGACCTTCATTTTCTATCAATATTGAGAGAAGAATAAGACTTCATCGTTTTAGCCTTTTAAACCAAGGGATATTCCAAACAACTTTCAGCTAAGAAAGCTATCTTGAAAGGTTGTCCATAACATTTACCACTGCCAAATGAAATTATTTCTTAGTTGTGTTTTTTTTTTTTTTTTTTTTTTTTTTTTTTTTTTTTTTTTGTAATGGAGATATTGGTGCAACTGCAGTTTACAATGGAAAATAAGGTTCAGTACTGTATGTAAACACATAGGCTATAATTTTCACATTGAAAGCCTTCATCATTTGCATTTTCACATCCTGCTGTTCAGTGAGGGGAATTCTGTGCAACTACAGAATTCAAACAAAGTCAAATAAAAGCAAACTTGATAATTTGAGCTTCATTCTTGCCTTAAATGTATGGATGTTGTGATGACAAATGTATAACATCTGTCCTCTCTCTCTCCCTTCATCTTTCTCTCTCTCTCTCCATCAGCATGTTGCCAGCAGTGTCGGATCCAGCGCTGCAACTCTGAGTATGTGGCCTCTACATCGCCATCCGGTGGCCTGCCTGACGAGGGCGGTGCGTCGCCTGACACCGTGGACTACTGCACGGCGCTGCGCGCCTACAACCTTTGCACGCGGCGGACGTCGCGCGGCTGCCACGGCGACCTCACGTACCACGCCGCCCTGCTGAGCATCCGCGAGCTCTTCTCGCAGCACAACTGCTCGAGCGACGGGCCCACTTCGCCGGCCAAAGCTCCCAGCACTTCGCGGCCGCACGCCTCGCAGCTCTGCGACTATGAGAGCCGCGCGCTGGCCCAGGGCGCGGGCGGCGCCAACGGGCAGCACAAGAAGTACGCCCACTGCGGCTTGTTCGGCGACCCGCACCTGCGCACCTTCCGCGACGAGTTCCAGACCTGCAAGGTGGAGGGCGCCTGGCCGCTTATCGACAACCGCTACCTGTCCGTGCAGGTGACAAACGTGCCAGTGGTGCAGGGCTCCAGCGCCACGGCAACCAGCAAGGTGAGCGCGATGCTTCCTGCTGTCCAATGACACATGCTTGGCTTGTTTCCACTAACACCTATCCTGTTGTTTTACACCGAGCAAACTGCTTACATCCACTCAGGGGCAGCGTTCCATTATGTTGTCAACCTTAACATGCTGCTTTAAAATGCATAGTGTATCTTGGTCACTCTAGACTTGACAATAAGAGGAAGATAATTGGTATGCACATACAATCCTCTTGTTAACATGGTCCTAATCACTGATTGTGTGTTAGCCCCAAGGTGATGTGAAATGTGTTGTTTTTTATGTGAAATGTGTTCTTATTTATTTATTTATTTTTTTTTTATCTTTGTTGACCGGTTGATAAATGGGATTTCCCCACGTGAGTGCATCTGGCCTGTGCTCTTCTTGATGGACTACAGTGTGGTATGTTTGCCAGAGTGTCTTTCTCTGACCCCTGGCCATCCATCAGTATGTCCACAAGCACTGGTTTCAGTGTCGGAACTGAAATGGATGGTCTGTTGCAGATCTAGTGAACCCATGGACACATCTGGGGAAAATAAGCTTTGATATGAACAGCCTTCAGGTCTTGGCCTAGTTTTGAATGCTAGTTTTGTGCAACTGTTCCACAAGGTTCATGGAAAAGCACCTGGGAATGTATTGTGAAGTTTCAGATAAATCACATGAGATTTTATATTAATCTGAGTTTTCTTTGCCATCACGTAGTGTCAGTTTCAGTGTGGTTTGTTAATGCATAAGGGAAATAGAAAATGTGTTCACCATATTCCCCAGTGCATTTCAGTTGTGTTATTCTTTGACCTCTTCCTGGATATATGTTTTTTTTTTTTTTTTTTTTTTTTGTCTCAGGACGGAATAGCAGTGTTCTGTCTGACCTTTGATTATGTCTGTGTCATTTTGAATCCTCTCTTCCTCTTTCCCCTCAGATAACGGTGATATTTAAGGCGTACCATGGTTGTACGGAGCAGAAGGTCTACCAGGCCACAACAGAGGACCTTCCCTCAGCCTTCCAGGACGGCACACGTGGCAGTGGCCGGCCTGCCGGTGGCGAGTCGGGCAGCTTGTGGATCTCTGAGCACAACGGCGGCCCCGGGGGGCGTCAGGTTCGGCTGCAGGCGCGCCACATCGGCACGTCCATCATCGTGCGGCGCGTTGGCCGCTACCTGACCTTCGCCATCCGCATGCCCGAGGACACCCTGGGGCCGGCCGAGGAGAGCGGCGGCCTGCAGCTGTGTCTCCACGGCTGCCCGCGCAACGAGCTCATCCAGGAGCACACGCTCCACCGCCAGCAGGGGCCGCCCAAGGGCCTGCCGCTGCCGCCCCAGCAGGCCTACAGTGTGGAGCGCGCCACCACCAAGTGTCGCGAGACGCTGCAGGTGGAGGACGTTTACTTCCAGTCGTGCGTCTTCGACCTGCTCACCACCGGCGACCCCGAGTTCTCCATGGCCGCCTTCGGCGCACTGGAGGACCTCAAGGCGCTGCCGCCCAGCAGACTGAAGCAGAACCCTCCCAGGACGCTCGACGACGCGGCCAGCACCGGCAGCTCCGGCTCGGGTGCGCTGGGCTTGGCCACGGCCACCCAGGCCTCCACACACACCCTCCTCCTCCTACTGACTCTGTTGGCAGCGTTGCTGCACATGTGAAATGGACCAGGGAGGGTGAAAGGAGGAGGAGGACAAGATGACGGCTTGAGGATGGAATGCTTTGATAGAGTGGACGGCTCCGCTTTGGACCGGGACTCCCGTGCTGGGTTTAACCTTCACGTGGATTCCTCTGTGAGCTGCAGCAGCAGCTGCCATCTGGGAGGAGAGCTTGGGAAAGCATTACAATTCCTAAAGTTGGAGTGCATGGACTGTTTTCATTGCTACCATCTGCCAACTTCCTGTGTGACTTGTATACACTTAGAAAAAACAAAACAAACAAAAAACAAAGCAAAACACTAGCCTGAATGTGAACATATAATTGCTTCATGGGTTCCTGGGATTGTTAAGGCAGCTATTCGGCTATGCTTAACACACAAAGAAGTGTGTTGTTGATTTGATTTGAGGTCAATATGGACAGTTGGCAGAATTGAAACACAAACGGTACACTTCACTATATTACCCTTCACCCCACAACTGTGGTACAGGCAAATAATCACACTATACTTCAGATTGTTATTCTCTTCCATTATTGTCCCTAGTACATTTCTAGACCTGTGTGCAATAGTACAGAGTCAGTTGTTTTTTGGAAGATTGTAAGGCACTTACTGGTACACATTCTGAGCCCCATAAGTAAATAAATGGCATATTTGTTGTGAATATTTTCGATGGGATCCAACAACTGTTAGGAAATGCTACCTATAATCAGGCGCTCTGAGGTTGGTGATGCTGAAGTATGGAGATCTTTCATGTTTACCACAGATGGAAAAAAAACACACTCCCTTTTCAAGCTGCGCTACTTCCTTCATTGTTTTAAGGTAAAGAAAACAAATTCTTTATATAAATAATATATTGAAAGAGTGTATATATGTGTTTATAATGTGTACATTTGTCTGTGTATAGATGATTTAACTGTGACGTGTCTTACATACAATGTGATCTAGTGCTTTTTTAAAAATCCATATTATAAGTGAACTAATATGTTTTACATTGTAATCCCTTCCATATTAAAGTGTTGGGCACACAGTGTCTTTAAGTCTATTTTCTTTACACCAAAGTGTGGAAAATGTATATAAAGAAATATATTTACACCTAATAGACACACACCTCGGCTCTAATATATACACTTGTAAAGATGATCAAAAGAATTTCATTCAAATGAATGGAATGTGTCCAGCTGTTGTATGTACTGCCAGCCTGCCACAGCTGCATAGGTGAAACAATTTGACTCTACAGTCGGTTTAGGAGCAGTCGGATACGTCTAAACACTGTCATGCTACTACTGATGTTTAACTGTGTCTGATCTTGACCTTTCATAAGTGGGAGCTTCTCTGCCTCCTACATGGGACCCAGTGGTCCCTGAGGAAACCCCAGTCGAATGTCTTAATGTTTAGGCAGTGAGTGGAACATGCCCCTGTCCATCCTGCTACATCAGATCTTTTGGGATCGCCTGCCGCGCCTCTATTCTTTTCATGGGCCACTGTGGGCATCAAGCACACGCAGTGCATGACAACGCGGTCATTAATGAGCTGGTGGTTCTCAGATGGCCCCGAAATAGGACACTTGTGGGCAAGTAGTCAGCACGCTGAAAGGTGTACGTGTGTGTGTAAATGGAACTGTGACTGAGGAGGCGCTGTTATAGCAGCAGACCCAACCCTTGCTTACTAAGTGCTTACATGGAGGCACATCACTTGTTTACTTCTAAAGTTTGTTCGTTTTGGATCATTTGTAATTCTCAGAGGTATAATTTTGCTTTGTATTTTGTGTCAAAGGAATTTCTTTTTCTAATATATTTGCTACCGATGGGGTAAAGTGGCCTACTGTGTGGTGTATACGTATCTGGCTTGTCTCGTCATGATCAGTACAGATGGCATTCACCAATGAACCTCTACTGCCCTCCATTAAAGTAGCTGAGAATGACATGAAGAATGACATTCTGACCAGCAGGAGGCAGTATGATGTCTAAAGGACTAAACGGCAGTGCAACTGAAGATGGAAACCGAACATAACTTCCACCACAACCAAACCAGTTGGCTGTTACACAGGCCAATAACATGGGCTATTTTAGCCAATTTATCATTGAAATATGTTAATCATCAAACTCTAGGGACGTATGAAGATAATATAAAAACCTATATAGCAAACACAACATGTACACCATTGTAATGGCTTATAAGTTTGGTGCATTAGTCAGCAACAATATGTTCTGATGACCCTGTCACTGGTGCACCACAGCACTTTCGTATCAGGAGAAAAACTTAATTGTCAATGAGTGTCTCTCTTTGCCTCCTCTCATAAACAAGGACAATTATTTTGCTAATGATTCTAAGGGGCCCTCTTGAATGATTGATATTCACTAAGGAGGAATTAATTTAATATTAATAGAGCATTAGGCAAGATAAATCAGCTGTACAGACGCTGCCCTCTCCTTGATGGCTAATAGCTAGATTGATGGCTGTCGTCATGCATGTCCTTGATCCCTCCAATCTACTTAATGCTTTAAAAAAAAAACACCCCAAAATTCATCTGTCCATTACTAATTCATAAATGTTTTGAATTACTTCTATTTTCCATATTAGAGTCAGCAAAGCTAAATCTTATTCATCTTTAGCCTGGCTTATCTAAATAACTGAAAGTACACTGAGGATAAACACAAACAAACAAGCAAGCAATCTGTCATACAAGTGATTCCAAAACTTTTCCTGGCAAGACCTCTTGACAAAAAACAAATAAACAATAATAACAATAAACAAAACATAGCAAGGTAAATAACCTGACCGATGCCTTGATGGAGATTAACTGGATATACCCTCTGGTTTCTCAGACGAATACAGAAAACTGTGTGTTGGTTCACTTCACCATGCAGTACTGGGTTCACACTGGAGGAGTTGTTGAGGGACGAGCAGGACTAAGTGGACAAACCCCACTGCAGTGATGGGAGCACAGCCATGCACAGTCATGTTCTGCCGTTGGAGTGAGACATAAAACCGAGGTCCCAAATCTCTGTGGCTGTAAACAGACCACCAGGCACTTGTGTAAAGACTCGTAAGAAAGGTGCTCAGTACAGCTTATTTTAATTCAAGACCCCTTTTAATGGTCCCTAACACAGCCACTAACCAGTCTAATTATCCACTGTCTCACCTCTATAACAAATACAGACAACCTGTGCTGGGTGTAGTGGTGCAGGAAGAGCATCATCATCTTTGTAGTTTAAAACCCTGGTGGTGCTGGTGAGGTGAGTCACCATGTTATATTATGTAAAGGCTTTAGCTGATAGAAAATAATCTGGTTTCATTCATTCATTCATTCATTCAAATTCATTTGTTTACTTGCTGGTTATATAGGACATGACTACATGACTATTTTATATACACATAATAAACTTTGTCTAAAGCTAAAATGCTAATCAAATGCTCTAATATTTTTATTTGAAAGTTTTCCCATATTCTTTGCTTTGTAGCCTCCGCTGTGTCTGTTGGCTCCTGATTCATACATTACACACGCATGGACAGATGGCAGATCTGTGCTTAAATTTGGCTGATGTTGCACTTTCATAAAATGATAATTCAACATGCTCACACAGACTGCATCAAGTCACGTCACCACTGCATCAAAATGAATAGACTTACTCGATTCTGCCCAAAATAGGAATTACATGTTTGGATAGACTAGTAGTCCTACTCCTCCCGGAGAATCCCTTAAATATGTAATGCAATGATTTGTTTAAAAGGAGATACCTGGTGCATAACCAGAGGCGTGTGTGAGCTCCCAGCAGATTCTACCTGTGACGCCTACCGTCTGAGCACTGTATTTATACCTGATAAACTCACAGTAAAATGAATGGCTACTTGCCCCCAATTAAGTGACATTCCTTGGTGGATTTACTGAGCTCATCTTCTGGCATTATCAGACAAAATGATATCAGGACAGGACACTTCCTACTGAAATACCGCAGGAGGAGAAGGGGGGTTGCTGAGGACACCTGCCTGACCGAGTGTATTAATTTGTTAATGGGACGATGTCACTAAACTTTTTTACAAATGGCTCTCCCACACCCTGAAGCTCCGTGAAAGAAAAAAAAAAAAAAAAAACCTTGTGCGGATATTAGGCATCTACATCATAAATCTTGGAAAGTTACAATAATTTGCAATTCACTCCCTCATCAAAGGCAATATTACCCTAATTTATTATCATCCAGCGTGCAGGGCGCTCTGAGGCTGTGCAGATAAGAGTTTATCAGGAGGCGGATTGATTTTCATTAACTGATTGTAATAAAGATGAACTGCCGGGCTTGCACACTGACCAAGAGCCACACTTTATTGTAATTGGGCCAATTTATTTCATGAGCCAGTGGTTCTACTTTTTTTTTAGTCTACCCTCCCTTACAGCTGGACACCTCTCTTCCCATCCCCCTCTATGCTCTTACCAAACACAATATCTCAACACAGTTCATTTACCACACACCAAAAAGGATGATGAGACTGTCAATCACCTGCTGTCATATAGTAGATTTGATACGTTCAAGGTGTTAAGGCAAGGCAAGGCAAGTTTATTCATATAACACAATTCATTCACATTGGTAATTCAAGTGTAGGTAGATAAATGTTGGAGAAATTGATTCATAAATTGACAAATCTCTTATGGCAGCCATGAAAATTGGTCCTTTCTCTACCTAATCTTCTGTCACTCAACCGTTATCTCATATCTCATCTCATATGTTTGTTTTAATAAATAAATGTGTTTGAAGTACCCATTAAAATGTTAAATGACAGTATACAGTCATCCAGTATTGTGGGTATGTATACATGACGGGGAGCAAAGAGGAGCTGGATATCCAGTTTGTACTTTTATTGTAAAATTGAAAAAAAGAGAGAGAAAGAGAAAAGCCCAGTAAGCATTTCTTTTTGATGCATACATATTTTTTCTCAAACATAACAGATGAATAAAGTCATAGAGATCAACCAATAAGTTAAATAAATAATAAATTAATAAAATAAATAAATATAAAATAATAAATAAATAAATGCTCAAATACATTATTGGCAAATAATGAAATCATTGTCATCAATATGAAATAATGTAAGCAGCAAGTATTTGAGAAATATTCAACAGGAGAAAAATGTTTGGTTTCTCAGGCGATTACAGAACACATCTTCTCTTTTTTCATAAAAAAGGTACTGCTCCTCACTTCAGTTCACCATGCTGTACTGAGCCAATCCTGCAGACAGATGGCGCTCTCCTCTTTTAAAAAAAGAAAGAAATGTAAACAGCATCCTCCCTCCCCGGATTAACACTGAAATGCCCAACTCACTCACATAAGCTCTCCGTCTTGACAACAGATTCAAATACTCTCGATATATATACTGTTTTGTTTTTCCTTGTGCCGAGAAGCCAGAAGTTTACCATGATCTTATAAAGCGAACCCACCCACCCCACCCTCCCTTGCCCTCCCATCAAAGCCCACCCTTTAAATCCAAAATGTCCCTGTGCTGATTTTTCCTTAATATACAGATTTCATATCTATAATAAGCTACTGTCCTTAGCATACAAATCATAGTTAAAGAATCATATTGTTAATACGAGTAGTACCATTGTTATACTTTTAATTCCCTTCCCACCCCCACACCCCTTACTGAGCATGCTCCGAGATTGAGTGGGCATCATGGATTAAAAACAAAACAAAAAAAAAGACATGAAGGAGGGAAAATAATCATGTTTAAAATGATCTTGAGCGGCAAACATGAACCAACATTTGCACAATGCTGCTCAGGGCTTCTCTAAGAATGAATGGTGGCTGCACTGCTGTCGCGGTTGGTAGCACCTGTAAACTGGTTGCTGATTGATATAAACAGACGTCATCCCCACAGACAACATGGCATGCTATTTTTTTCCAGGGTGAAATTATTTCATCTTTCAAAGCTATTAAACTTCAGACGTACTTGCCATTTTTAATTTGTATTACCCCTGCTGTTACGTGAGGGCCAAATTTAATTTGATTTTAATAATTTAAGTCTCACATGTTGAATTTCTTAAAGGAGCTTTTGTGCACATTGTTATTAGGGCCCTGTGCCCAAAGGGTTTGTGTGGATATGTGTGTGTGTATGTGTGTGTGCGTGGGTGCAAGTGTATGCCTGGCTATGTGTATGTAAGACTTATTTTTTCGAGAAGAGACACAAGTGGAAAAATGAGGTCGTATGGGAAATAAAATTCAAGTCTAATAAATCCAGTGAGTCTTAAATATTGATGTTTCCTGTCTCTTGAAACGTACATACTTTTACATGCCACTGCACAGGCTTGCCCGTGACCGCAGAGGCTCAATTTTTACATGTGTGCAAATTCTCACGTTATCTACGCTAAAAAGCAATATGTCATTGTTTGTCAATGCCGAATGTTTTTCATGTATTTCATGGTCACTTTGGGGGCACTGGCTCAGTCAATTTTGTTTTTCTCCCTCTCTCTGTAATTTACAGTCATTTGTAGAGCGGGGGAATCCGAATGGTGTTTCTGCGACGCAGCATGACATGTTTGCAGGGGTGCGTGACGTGAAATGTGAAATGTCATGGACATGGTCTCGTTGAGGGATGTGCCAGTGGTCTGGATGAGTAGCCCCAACACCTGCTGGAGGTGGCGGAGGGCTGCTTCTCCCCTCCACTCCAAATGAGGAATGAGATGATGGCCATCGGGTAGGAACAAAAATAGAGAGCGAGGAAATGGTCTGAATCAGAATCTTCCTGTGGACTTCACCCGTGACATACACACACACACACACATATTCTGAGCTCTACGCGTATCTATTGACTTAATGAAGGCATCTGTCAGATTTTTAATGTAGCAGGACTGTTTTGTAAATGAGGACACTTTCAATGTCCTTTGTCCCTTGATAGTTTGTCCCCGTCTGTACCCTGGTACAAATGAAGGTCTGATTTCTTCATCTGCAGGCTTTCATTCTCCATCTGAACTCATCAGTCCGGGTGATAGAACTGGCAATATGCTGGGCAATGCCGTAGATCAGCATTGCCATCAAAAGCCAATAGACTAAAATGAGAGGCATCTAGTACCTAGTATAGCGCTATACGCATTTTAAGCAAAGGCAAGCATTATTTGTGTTATATATTTCATCGACATTGCCCAGTAATATTGCAAAGAACATTCGCAAGTGTATCAGCCTTATTCCTGTGTGGTCATCCGTCTCTGTTTGCTCTCTGTATCTGTCTTGTGCAGTTTCTTTGAAGGATTTTGTAGGGAATCTCCCATATGGCGAGCTCCAGTGTGCTATCATAATTAATATATGGGTCACTATAATCACTGATATATATGCCGTAACAAGACCAATTGCTTTCTCTTTCATTCCTATATATTTCCCTGTCTGCAATCTGCATAATTTCAGCTAAATAACCGCAATGCATATTTTTGGGAGTAATGCATTTAAAAGGCATCCAAACAGACTGCAACATAACAGCTTCAAGCACTGCTGGGTGGCATTACTTATCTACACTGTGAATGTGTGTGTGTGTGTGTGTGTGTGTGTGTGTGTGGTGGGGAGTGAACTCCGTCAGTCAGTCAATTAATTGGAAATGCCAATGTGTAATTGATTGTGCATCTCTCGCCCTGCCGAGTGGCTCCCTATCTGATCAATATTAGCATTATCCTAATCATGCCGTGACTCCACTCCCAGGTCCCCGTAAACTGATGGTCCCTATTAAAAGTTGATGTGCTTGAAAGGTGGCTGGCTGCTGTGACCAGCGGGAGACTCTCTCGCAGTGCCCGGGGTTGGCCAGCGCCTCACCCTGCCTGCTCCGAGATGCACGGACGGTCATTTTTTAACCACCGTTCTGGTAATTTGTGTATTTTATTTACCCTTTAAGGATGTTACAGACCTTTACTACAGTCTAACCCCCTTACCAACACCTCCCCCCCAATACACACACACTATCCGACTTCCCCTTGTGGCGTTTTTATAACTGTGCTTTATTGCCAGATTATCAGTGCTTTTATGACGCCGCCTTTGTGTTCATGATGATGCTCGTCTTTGGCGTGAAAACAAAGTGATTAAACATGTCTTTAAATAACTCCCATTGTTTGGGAATGACAGTGTTTAGGGGATGGCGTTACTGTAAGTGAAAAGCAGTAGGTCCCAGATGATGAGGTGCGAATAATGAATGCTTAAGGCTCTTTTGTCCCTGCTTTGTTTTGCGAACAGCTCTGTTATTTCTTTCTTTTTTTTTTCCCTCAGCTGCGATCAGTTTCTATGCTCCCGCATGCCTCCGAAAGGCCCCTGAAAAAAAAATATCCCTTTCACTCTAAACCTGATTGAAGATGAGCCGCGGCTCGACAGTGACAGCTTTTATATCACAGCGTTGAGGAGAGTGACCTTGTCTGAGGGGGTGACCCAGTAGCGTGCCGGGCCACAGCCCTCGTTTGGAATGTACAGACTAAATTAGAACAGACAGACAGGGTGAACAGACAGACAATGAGTGACAGTCACGTGGTTCTGATGAAGTCCAGAGTCAGAGTTCTGTATGGGTATGATGAGGGAGGTACGAACGCAGGTCTAAACAAGCCCACAATCTCTAACCCACTTATTCTACTCCACTAAAATATCATAGCTTTTTAAAATATTTTTTTCTTCTTTTTTTCTATTTTGTTTAAATATTCTGAAACCCAGTAGCTATAAATGTAAAAGGAAAAGAAAACAATTCCTTTTCCTCATCCAACCTGAAGCTAGTATTTCTTCTTAACGGTAACTTGTTATATTATTAGTAGTAGTTTGTAGTATTAGTATCATTAATACTATATATTACTGTTGAACAATAAAAATGTTTGGTCCTTTGGTCCCGTAAGGGTGAGAGATTCTCAGTTGTACTGTTGCTAATGGAAACCTCTGTGACCACAGAACGCTGTTGCTCTGCGTTTGCTGAGAGTGATGGTGAAAGAATAGCAGAAAGAGGGAAAGAGAGAAAGAAAGAAAGAAAGAACGCCCTGCAGTGGGACTGAACTTTCTTTTTTTTTATCCATTGTATTTTTCTTGATCTTCAAGTTTAACCCTCATTTGTCCTGTAGAGTAAAAGCCACAATCGCCTCTTCCTTTATATATATTATATGTGTATATAATACGTATATAGAAATCTATTTGTTGTTCTTGCTGCTTTTTTTTTTGTTTGTTGCTTAATTAACAATTCAAGTCTCAGCGAGAGAGAAAATTCTGTAGCTCAAGAGTTCGCATCTTTTCAGATTTCACTTGGTCTTTTTTTTGCCCTGTGCTGCTGATGCTGTCGGATTGTAGTCCATCCACGTGCTGCAAACTCCTGTAGTGCCTCCCGCCTCGGCAATGTGTCTTCGTAAAGAAATGCTGATATGTCTTTTTGAAAAAATCCCTTTGCATTTTTTGTACTTGTTTTTTTTTATTAGTTTTCAAAGAAAAAAAGTTGTAACTCCTCGTGAGATTTCACTTCTCAAAACCTGGGAAGAGAGACAGATCGAGATGTTTCAACATGATTGTTAGGTTTGGCTGTCAGATGCTGGAAAGACAGAAAGATTCTAATAGCATTTTAGAATGTTAGTATTCTCTACGGTAGCTAGCTAATGCTTGACAGACAAGTCAGAAAATCGACCTAAAGATATCTAATGCTTCACGGTCCATACCCCACACTTGATAGTTATTCTCAGTTCTATGAAAGCATACAAGTGCTAATAACTTGTTGCATGCATGCACAGTTGAAAAGTTTAAAGTAGGCTGACCTGTGCTCTTGCAGTGGAAACTGTAGAAGAGACTGTCAGTACGGACGGCTGGCGTCCTTCGGCCGTTTTAACTGAACTTTCAACCTCTTCATCCCGATCTGAAAGCCGTTCATGGCCTGGATCGCCGCTTGTGCACTTGCTGGGTTGTCAAAACTCACGAAACCTGTGGGGATTAAAAAGAGAGAGAGAGAGAGAAAAGTAAGAAAATAAAAGGGTTCAGACCCAGAGCTCTGAGTCAGAGGGACCAGAGAGAGAGAAGGAGACAAGCGCACAACGACAATCTGGGCAATGAATTTGCTCAGTCATGCGCCACAGAAATAACCCTGCCTTTTGTGAGACTATTTTTCTGCTGGTCACATACATTACGGCTTAGCCGTACCCCCGTTTTGTGTTGGACAGCCGTGTCAAATGTGGCTAAAGTTCATATTGAGACTGAGACAGTATCATTGCTGTACTTATTTTGAAAAAGTTGTGTTGGAAAGGTTGCTGAACAGTGCTGTGTGAATTGCTGTAAGCCAATCAAGGAGAAAAAACGATACATTGCATGAAGGTAAAGACACATTTCCCAGACAAATAGCAAATAGCCCATAAAAACATTCCCCTACATCTCACACTGACCACCCAGTTTCCACTAATAGCCAAAGCCTAGAGAGCAGTGACCAGAAACTGCAGCGGAGTGCGGCTCTGGTGGCGCCACTTCCTGACGTCTGGAGTGTCATTAAGGGCGGCTGATGAAGCATGTCAAACAGCGGGGCCTCTCCCTGGGTCCCTGGCTACCTGGACGAGGGGAGGCTCTCTGCCGCCGAGCCATTAGGGGAGAAGGGTTATGTGACACATGCATGCCAAGGATAGTGTGTGTGTGTGTGTGTGTGTGTGTGTGTGTGTGTGTGTGTGTGTGTGAAAAAGAGAGTGTGTGCGTGCGTGTGTTGGGGGGGCACTAATACTGATGACAGGAAAGGATGTGGATTTAAGGCAGCTTAAGGAAAAGGTGATGGCTGCGGTGGGTGATTGGAGGAGCTATCCATGTCCATGTCAGTTTTTCTCCAGGCAAAATCGGCCGCGCTACCGCCCCCCTTTCCCTCTTCCCCTGCAGATTAATTACCCCATAGAGCATGCATTCCCCAGATGTAACATTATGCTGTAAATGCATTGTGCTTTAGTCAATACCACAAATGGGTCCTTTCTCATGAATTTATACGTTATTAAGTCCCCCCGGAGACCTGGATACAATCAATTTTTGTCCAGGAAGGTGCTGCTCCCTGAAGCGAAAACAAATGTTGATCCATAATGCTCTCTCGCCCGTTCTCCTGCCATGCCTGCCTGCCTGCCTGCCTGCCTACTGCTGCGATTTGTAAAGGCCAGAGCTGGGCTTTTGGAGGAGGTGGCACCGTGCATTCCGGCGGGAGGCCGAGAGGGAGTCGACAGATTCAGGAGAAGACGTGAGTCAGACCCAGTTCTTTCCTGATATTGATGTGAGCAGAGGTTAAGGAGCGGTGATCTGTACACTGATATAGTTATACAGACGGATGAAGTTTTTAGGTCACCCTTCACCGTGAAATAGCTACTGGGGCTTTGTGGAAATCCATAAAATTCCCACCCACTGCTCTTGAACTTTTGGGGTGGAAGGAGCGAGAGTGAGAGGGAGGGAAAAATCATTGGCGAGCTCGGAATATATAGACATTTATTTGCTTTGGACGCAAGCCAGAATTTTGAT
>NC_063197.1:14716482-14723982 GCF_017589495.1 Alosa alosa | reverse complement strand
CACACAGGAAAAACAGCTATGCTGTTTTATCAGCATCTGGTCCACTGTCTTCTCTCAGATCAGGAAAGCTGTGATGTGGTGCCTAAGAAGTTGCTTTGAATTCCTGAGCATCTTTTTTCATATTGACTATGCAAACAAAACAGGAACCATGCCCTAGCCTTGTGCTAACTAAGTGCTAACCTTGGCCATAATTATGTTGTAAAGGAGGGCGTTAAGAGGTCAAGCCAATAACTGGACTGATGCTCCGATCCAGTAAAGGTGCCAGTTTAGATGTCATATATCTTATCTGTGGCTTTGCAACACAGCTTTTAGCACCTCATCTTTCAACAGGGCAGACGGGCAGAAAGACAGACAGACACAAAGAGACAAAGAGAGACGAGATAGATAGATAGAGATAGAGAGAAAAAGATAGATAGATAGATAGATAGAGAGAGAGAGAATGAAGAGAAAGTGATACCATGTCTCTGCAAGCCCCCTGAGCCCATCCCGACTCTGAGGAGAAGCCTGATTACAAAAGTTCCAACTCATTTGATCGACACGCACGCTGACAGCCGAACCCCAACCCCCCCACCCCACTCCCCTCCTCATCCCGTTGGGGTCCGCCACGCACCACCATTTCATTTTTAACTCTCTTTGTACCTCGAGAGGACCGCACCTGCCGAGCATTATTTTCAAAAAAGCATCATCATGCATCATTGTGGAGCATACACACCCTAATCAAGTCAACCATCTGGCAAGCCGCTTCTGCACCACCAAGCTGAAATGCTTTACATCTGTTGATCAAATGGAGGTTGCCATTGTTTTCCAAGAGCCCCCTCAACCTTTTGGGCTTTTTTTTTCACTCGGGCACGGGACAGAAGCCTTTCTGCTTTGTGCCTCAGCCCTTTTCAATCAACGTCGGATAGCTCGGCTTGCGAGACGTTGAGGAGGGGAGAAAAGAAAGAAAGAGAGAGAGAAAGAAAGAAAGGGAGGAGGAAATAAAGCCGGGGATTCGGAGGGGGACTTGGGATGCAGTGGATGGTGCCCCTTAATGGTTTGTTTGTGTTTATCCTGAACTCAGTGGCTCTGGCAGAGGAGGCTTTCATGGTTTGCCTGATAGGGTTTCCTTTCTGTTTGATTGTTCCGCGATACAAATAGTAGAGAAAGGGATTTATCAATCTTGATTTATCAAAAAAACCAAACACATAGTGTGTATTATTGTGTGTGCGTGTGTAAAAGGTATGTGTGTATGTGTGTGTGTGTGTGTCTGTGTGTGTGTGTGTGTGTGTGTGTGTGTGTGTGTGTGTGTGTGTGTGTGTGTGTGTGTGTCTGTGTGTTTGTATTTGTGTGTGTATGACAGAGAACGAGAGCGAGAGAGAAAGAAAGAGAGAGAGAGTGTGTGTGTGTGTGTGTGTGTGTGTGTGTGTCTCCGCTTACTCATAAACAAGGTCCTAACCTAACCTTTATTGGTGTTATTTTTGAACATTTGCATCCACTGCAGTTTCAAAACCCTGCACACGGCCCTGTGCTCCACTCCTCTATGCGTGAGTCATGTCCACGGCACAAATGAAGTGGGGGCGTCATTTAAAGAGAAATTACTCCAGCCTCCTGTGTGTGAGACACCAGTGAATGACTGAAAAGGGGTACAAAAAAAACGATTTCTTATTTTTCCCAGTCCTTGAAATATTCTGGGAAAGCCACACACTCTCAGAAGAATTAATAATGCAACGGATTCCGATGGGTTCAATAATAGAAGGTAATCTGCAGAGGGAAGACACTATAGAGCCATGTCCGATGGAGCACGTTTGAGTTCACCAGAAACCGCACACCACAGCGAGCCCCTTTCAATTAAGTGAGTGCAAGAAAGGCCAATTTACAAAGCAGTGCACGGCGCATAATGATATGACATTGATTCCAGTCAGACTCAGGATCACTCATGCTGGAGCATGCTGGCTTTGAATAAAATTGGTCGAGCGGCATGAAAAAATGACATGACATGGTTCTGCATCTGAGTGGGGGTTTAAGCAGGAGGCAACATCATTCTGTCAAAACACCACGTGTCAACATAATTCAGTTCAAATCTGCATTTGGGAATAGATCATATTCACAGATAAAACAGGTCAAAGAACAGCATTGTAATTTTTCTAAATGCTTCTTCAAAGTAAATAAATATATATATATATATATATATATATATATATATATATATATATATATATATATGCGTAAATATATATGCATGGTATATGAGCTGCGTATGTGACATTGTATAGTCTAGTTCTGCAGGATACTATTATGATATTCTGCTGTTTGTTGGATTAAATATTTCCACCCGAAGTATCATGCTAAACTTGTTTCTGTGAATCGTGCTGTCAGATGATCTCTGGTAACAACTTTCTTCAATGTCACTTTTCTTGGAAAAGTGTCACTTTTAGGAGGGAAATAAGGTCGAGCTGTCCCTACAGTGCATTTGTGTATGCGCTCCGTCTCATTGGAATGCAGAAACCAAACTGATAATGCAGCAAATTTTGCCCAAATCAAAAACAAAAGAGGACTGGATTCTGTATTATTCATTATGTGAACTGTTACGCAGAAGATCCAGACATTTCTCTCTTTTCCAGAGAGAGAACACGCGCGCGAGAGAGAGACAGAAAGAAATATCGCTGCATAAGCAAATGTTGTACAGCAAACCTCAAAGATGCTCAGGCTCCCTTTAATGTGTCTGGCTGGGATACTGAGGGAATGTTTGTAATGGAAAACAGAGCGGATTGCATGCATTTCTGATTTCAAAGCTCAAGGTCAACACCTTGGTAAATTAAAATAACACACCTGCATGACTTCTTAAGCGGGGCTCTGATTCAGTCTCCGCATTACTTAGACGTGTAGAAAACTTTGATATGCAGCATCATCAAACTTTGAATTGTCTTTGACAACACATTTTCATCAAAAATTAATGACACGCACATTGGTATTCAGCATGTTAGCTTTCAGATGTGCGCTAAAACTCTATCATATAACTAAATGTCAGATAAAGCAGACATTTTTTGACGGTTCTATCAACAGAGAGCCAAAAGTGAACCCAAAACTCTGAGTTTCGAACGTCTGCGGAGCGACTGATTTGACAGATCCGACCATTTTTTTCCCTGATCCTGCCATCTCTTGCGTCTACTCATTCAAATCCCAGCACATTATTAATGAAACACCTCTCAGAAAGAGTAAACACCCCTCTCTCTCTCTCTTATGCCCCTCCGCAACCACAGTAAACTAACCAATCAGTCAGTCAGGGACTCAGTCAGAACTCAGTCATTCTACCAACGGCCCAAAGGTGGCTAGCAGGCGGCGCTCGGCTTACCCAGCGAATGATGAAACTCACCCGACACCGGGGTCATGGGGGTGGGCGGGAGGCCGTTGATGTTGAGCGCCCCCATCTGGTGGATCTGTGTGGCGGGGAAGGCCACACTGGGCGTCAGGTAGCCCCCGTGGCTGGCCGCCATGATGGCTGCCTGCTGCTGCATGAGCTGCTAAAGACGGAGACAGAGAGAGAGAGTGGGAGAGAGAGAGAGAGAGAGAGAGAGAGAGAGAGAGAGAAAGACAGAGAGAGAGAGAGAAAGACAGAGACAGAAAGAGAGAGAGAGAGGGAGAAAGAGTGAAAGAGAGCATGAGAAAGACAGGTAGAAAGGGAGCATAGAGAAATAGAGAAAGAAAAGGGCACATAGAAAAAGATACAGAGAGAGACAATAAGAGAGAGAGAGAGAGAGAGAGAGAGATGGAGAGAAAAGAGGAGACAAAAGAGGGAAAAAAGTTAGTGAAAGAGGCCATGTGTTTGATGGATGGGTAGTGCGTGGCAGAGTTGAAGAGGAGAAAAGCAGAGCAGTAAATGAAAAAAAGAAGTGAAATCTGTCATCCCACATTTATATGTCCATCTGCTCTGTCAAAAAGCTGTCATTATCCTTCGAAATGTTTCAATAGCTGTCTGTCGGACTCGTTCAGATGACAAGTGCACATCGCCTGCAATCACGCCCGGGCCCCGATTGAATTGTATTATACGCACACACTCCCCATCTCCATCCTCATTGTGAACGTTGCGCTCTTTCTTTCCCATTGTACCGGGACATGTGCTTGACTGCCACCAGCGTGCGCCGAACAGTGACCTGTGATGTAAGTCCATTAAAACAGGACACGCTGATGAATAACCGGTGCTGCATAACTCTGCCTATTTCTCTGGTCTTATCAGGCTGAACTGTGAGCTGTTGGACTCGCTCCCTCAGCCACTAATGGAGTGCTTACAAAACAGACTCGGGCGCGCTGACTACTGTATTTCACTGTAACGGCGCAGGTTTGACAGCCTGCAGGGGAGTTGCAGGTGATGTACAACTTTCTGTTAAAAAAAAAAAACGTGTGAAGGCTTGGTTGTGACACCGGCACAATGTGGCATATTGAAGAAGAACAGATTACAAGTAGTGAAGTATGGAGTATATCAGGGTGTTGTAGACAAGCACCAAACCTGAGATTTTTGGTCACACATACTATCTACAGATGCAAAACAATCTGTTAACTACAATTTATGGTAAATGCATTGAGTTCTGTTGGTTTGTTCAAATCACAGGGTATGACTGGCACAGCCTATGGCGAGGAGAGGCTTTTGAATGGTTCTGATCTAGTTCCTCTGATAAGAACTCCTTAGCCAACCCACATGGTGCTGATATAATGAACTGATTGTAATAGAAAGGAATGGGGGACCCACCAAGACTCACAGAGACAGCTAGGCAACTCAGGAGGACTATTTTCCTGATTAGTCACGACTGCACACCAGGAGATGCGTCATATTCTACTGACGCTCATATAATCATACGTATAGCACAGCTCATTCTTCACAGGTATATTCAATTGCATGGCCTCTATAAACATGTTTCCATGTTTGTCTTGTGTTTGGCTACAGCAATCTCAATGCATTACTCTCCGAGATGGATGTACATTGCCTTCCTGTCATGAGTGTAAGTATCACAAGATGTCCAATTTCAGACATTTTCAGAGAGTCTGGTACGTGAACACCACTTAGAGATGTAAGATGTATAAGCACTCAGGTTTTTAACACAGCCCTGCATTTGAAGGAATGTGTTTTGGTGCAACATACATTTTTTCTCTCTCCCTTTATCCCTCCCTCTATTACTCTCTCACTTTAACCTTCCCTCTCTTTCTCTAGCCCATCTCCCTCTCTCCATAGAGTTTGTACTGATGGCACAGAAATGGCCACTTTCTCTCTCTCTCTCTCTCTCTCTCTCTCTCACACACACACACACACACACACACACACACAGACAGTAATCCAGCGCTCCCATCCCTGCCTCTTCTCAACGCTCACGACGCCACCACGAGGCACCTGGCTCCCGTTTGTTCCCCTTCTTCTCATAGCTCCTATTTGCATGGAGTCCCTGGGTAGGAAAAGCCAATTATTTTACCTCAATGCCCCTGTCAGGAAGCCTGAAAGCACCTGTCCCGCCACCGAACGGCCGGCTCCTGGCACCCCATCCATTAGCGGCGAGCCCCGCCACTGCTATCTATTAACTCCTGTTGTCATTTGCATAATTTTATCAACGTGACAAATGGGGATCATCCATTTTGCTCCGAATAAGATAAATTGAGCTTTTAGGTGATACAAGACCAAAAAAAAAGAAAGGCGACGGCAACAGGGACCAAACTAAAACTGCTGATATCAGAGAAAACCCCAAACAACAACAAACAGCTAAACAACAAATTCCGGCACTTAGTATGAAGTGATTCTGGACGTCAGTGTGTAGTGTAGCCTGGTGGCCCTTCAAGTGCTCATCAAGATTAGGAGCGGAATGGCTGTGCCCGGGTCTCTTCGGGCCCTTATTACGACTTGCAGTGTGTCACGCTAATCAGGCACTTTTGTGGGCCCCTCGTGCCCGCAAACTCCCATTTCAGTAGGACCTCGAGACTCTAAGCTGACTGGAGCTCAGCCGGCTGCCAGTTTGTCAGCTCCCTGTGAAAGCTGTGGGGTGTGGGGGGGTTGGGGTGTGAGGGGGGGTTGTGTGGTCAGATAACAGGACAAGGTTGATGACTTCCACAGCCCAATTTCTTGCTTTGCGCCACACAGATAATGCTGCCTTTCTCAGATTGTCATGGATAACAACGTGGCATTCGGTTATGCTTTTTGAGAATTAAACGCAGCAAATTGAAGGTTCAAGCATGTAATTATGTTGGAGTGAAGTCAGCAATATCAATTTGCTTTTGAGGAGCAAAAAAAAAAACATGGTCCAGCTTCATGCTGATAAGGACATTCAGAATCATTTCATGCAATCATTCTTCAACGTTTCTTCTTTCATCCAAATATTACCAATTAGATTTTAGAGAAAACATATTTATAGCTTTTTATTTGGTACATCGCCAGTCATTGGTTGGTGGTCAAAATGAGACTAATGGCTTTTCAACCCAGTTTTCATCACCAAAACCTTTTCTTCACCCACGAGATAAAAAAGTAATCATAAATAGGAACACGCGAGAAAAAGAGAGAGAGATTGAGAGAGAGGGAGAAAACCTGGAAGAAGTTGCCGAGTGCCATAGCATCCATTTAGTGTCAGGCATCTGCTTTTTTATTGCAACCTGATGGCATTATTCTCCCCTGGTGCCAGCAGGCAATCACCTCTTTATCACATGGCAATTATCTCTGCAGCACCGCTTGGTGGCTCGTCGACTCTCAGCGCTGTCACATGTGACCCCTTCTAGCCAGTCCGGTACGGGCACCGCACAGGGCAGAGTGGAGGAGCAGGAGGAGGGGGAGGAGGAGGGAGATGGAGAGAGAGGAGAGAAATGGAATAAGAGTAGGATAGAGAGAGAGTGAAAGGGAGAGAGGAGGGAGAGAAAGAGAGAGAGAGAGAGAGAGGAGGGGGGAAGAGAGGACCCTTGTTATTGAGGTCCTGGGCCCGCAAATGGCCTGAAACTGCAGTCGGGATGCATGTTCCATTGGGGGAAGCCTACAGACGACGGGCTTGACAGGAACAGGCCGAGCTTGGCGGGGAATTGTCTGTGCTTGAGGGATAAATGTAATCGTGCGTAGGGCTGAAGCATCATGTTTTAATATAATTTCTCCTGGGCTTTGCTCTCAGGGCAGAAGATGGAGCCGGCCGGCCGATTTGGCCGATATTGCTTTGTTCTTGGACTTCCACAGTTTCTGTCACATTTCCAATCTCAGGGAAGGTGTACTATTGATGTGGATGTGAGATATTTAGCCATTTAAATGCACATGTTGGGGCCTAATCATGAGCAATGCTGCTCAGGAGCACTTTAGAGCTCAGAGTAATTGGGTTATTTGGGTGCAATATTTTCAGTTCTAATAGGGTATGATGGCTCGTTGGTATGTATCCCGGGATGTATTCTGCCGGCGTCTGCACCTCGCCTGTCAAAGTAAATTGCATCAAATCAAATTTGAAGAGAGAGAGAGAGAGAGAGAGGGAGAGTAAAAAACCAACAACAAAAAAAACCCCCATACAGACCGAGATG
>NC_063197.1:14686482-14711482 GCF_017589495.1 Alosa alosa | reverse complement strand
TTTGTGGATCTAAAATCACAGACTGTTCCTTTAAAGCCCAAACCCACCCTGTTCTGTCTGATGTCAAGTCTGATGCACTTGTCAGAACTCTGAGCCATAGTAGGAGCTGTCAATCACACTTCATCATGAGATCTCAGCCATGTACGTTCAGGGTTCAGTCTCTTGCTTACACAGGCCAGATTTGGTCAACTCTAGCCTGAGACGCCACCAGCTACCCACAACAGCTGAAAAATAAGCAAAAACAATTGTTTGTTTTTGCTCCCTTTTATATTTATATTAGGGGCAGTCGTGAGCTACTGGTTAGGGCTTCGGGCTTGTAACTGGAGTGTTGCCGGTTCGATCCCTGACCAGTAGAAATGGCTGAAGTGCCCTTGAGCAAGGGACCTAACCCCACACTGCTCCCCGAGCGCCGCTGTAGCAAGGCAGCTCACTGCTCCAGGTTAGTGTGAGCTTCACCTCATTAAGTGTACACTGTGTGCTCTTTGTGTTCACTAATTCATGGATGGGATAAATGCAGAGACCAAATTCCTTGTATACGCAAGTGTACTAGGCCGAGAAACCTGATTTACATTTACATTTTTTTTCTCTCTACACCTTCAGCTCTGTGTCTCTCGGCCTCCTTGTCAGCGGCTTCCCTTCTCCATCTCCGACCCAGCGGAGAGCAGGTGTTTGGGGCGTCACTAAGCCTCTCGACCGGCAGCCTCGCGTCAGCTGGCTACTCTCTACACTCATTAAAGCCACACGGTGACCCCGTGAGCTGGCAGCTCAGGGGATTGTAAAAACATACACACACACACACACACACACACACACACACACAAACACACACACACACACACACACACACACACACACACACACACACACACACACACAAACACACACACACACACACACACACACACACACACACACACACACACACACACACACACACACACACACAAACACTGAACGCTGCCTCAGTCTCGGCCGAGAGAAAATACTGTAAAAAACAAAAGGTCAAGCAGGCCTGTGCAGAAATAAGCTGTGTCGGTTTATCACCTCTGGCCTCCTAAAGCTATTGGTGGGTACAAACAGGATTGCATCTGATGGGGAACTGTCAGCACTCATGAACTCCACCAGTTTGCAAATGTAGGGTTTGTACTCAGTTGACTTACAGCTCCTAGACATGTAAATAGAGGCATGTTCTATGTAAACTCTTTCTTCATTGACCTTTCATAATTGTAAGGTCTAAAAAAATGATGTTATTTTTGAAGAATGAAACTATGTATTTTACCTTTAAGCGGCTTTTTCTGAATATATTTTCGAAATATAATGTCTGAAACTTAGGATGCTGACTGTGCTATCTATTTCTCATTACTTATCAGCGCAATTTCCTTCAAAAATATTCTCTGTCTCCGAGATGGCCTGCAGGCCCTGGCTAACTTTTGATGGCCCAGCTTTGTGGATGAGGATAAATTAAGTTGCATTAGGATGGCTGTATAAAACCCCGCAACGTCTTTATCCTCTACTAGCTGCGTTGTGTTTTTACTATGGGTGTTTATTGAATGTTCTCCCAACAATAAGAACGCATAAATGCTCTGATGATCTGCCTCAACCATTTTCATTATCCGTAGCCATCAGCGAGTCTGTTTGAAATGATAGTTGTTGGTCTTTTATTGGCCGTTGCATTGCCGTTTTTTCCCTCTTTTTGCAGGGGAGGTTAAAAACAATGTATGTGTGGATATTTGTCTATCTCTTTTTTCTAGTTCTTCTCCCGTTGCTTTGATTTTTATCAGGCTGTTTGCATATCAGTGAGTGAGGATGCTACTGCTGCCACTGCTGCTGCAGAGAGAGAGAGAGAGACAGAGAGAGAGAGAAGTGGATGAACTATGAAGTAAAACTCTCATTAAAATTTAAGCTGCCAAGTGTCAGGAGAATTCCCACAGGCCTGAAGCTTCGAGAGTGGATTCAGGAAAGGGGAGTAAAAGTGTGGGAATAAAATGTGCAGCTGTTCGACGGAGGAAAAGAGTGGGGGAAAGAATAAGGAAAAAAGGAAAGAGAGAGTGAGCGAGTGAGAGGCTCAGAATCAAAGGGAGGTCTCTCTTTTACGAGAGTCCCATTGCAGGGGCACCTTGGTGCCTTTCCAAGCAGTGGACCCATGTGTGAGCAGCGTCTGATAAAGCTGCAAACTAAGCCATATATTTGATATTGCTTTAACGCTACACATCTGTCTGTGCACATTATGCCAGAATAAGGTAATAAGGTTGGATTACCCAGCGCCTGCCATCGTCTTACATAAGTGCCTGTGACTCGTAAAACCTGGAACAAACTAAAGTGTCACCGGGCCAGCGCCTCAGTGGTGTCCCTGTCACTTCGTTTTTGTCACAGGAACAAAGACCCCGTCCGCCCGAGCTTCCCTCTGGAGCCTATTACCGGCAGGCTGGGCAGGGATGTGATCACTACCCAATACTATATTGTGATCACACACACAAACAGCAATAATAAGAAATAGCAGCAGAGCAAATGTGTAAATAACCTATGCTAATGTTTCTTCTCAACAACAACAAAAAAAACAGCGGATTAATTTATTTGAACATATTTATGCAAAATGCTTAAGGAGGCTGAGTTTAAGCTCAAACTCGAGAGCATACAAATTTAAAGCTGAGTTTGCAATAACCTCATTAGGTGAAATTAAGATCATAATATGTCATTGTCTACATAAAACATAGCACATCTTACATGTAGGCACACGGGGGAAAAGCATATATTCTATTATTATTATACTATCAGATCAGCATTTTCTCTTGTGGGCTGTCCACAGATGGAAATGCACATATCCTCCATGGGGACAATGGAGTGAACTCGTTTCTCTCTGGCAAGCAGATCTCAATATCAGATAGTCGGAGAGTGCGTTGGTTTTGGTCCGAGGCGTTTGCGCTCTGCAACCGAAGTGGAAATGAGGCTGTCTACATAGACCCGATGGGTCTGACCCCCACCTTCTCTCCTTGTTATTCTGTCCTGGGAGTGACCCCTTCTACAAGGACCTCCTGAAGCCTAGCAATTTGCTTTACAGCAGTGGCCGTTTAAATTTTTAATTGCGGAGCATCCAAAGACCTCGTTTGAGGTCTACGGAGGAGACGGTGTGCAATGCGTGTGCGGAATGTTGAACCTGTCAAGACCTCTCATCTGACCCGTCATCACACACACGCACACGCACACACACTCCATGCCCACTCCTTCCCTTCACATACACACACACACACACACACACACACACACGCACACACACAGACACACACTAAGAGAGAAAACGCAAATATATTCGCCCCAAGCTCTGCGAGCTGGAAAATAAGATCAGTCCTGACCTATACTCATGGCTGTATAAGCACATGACAGAGAGATGGAGAGGGGAAACGTAGACGCAAGCTTGCATGTGCATGCGTGCATACCGTATATATATATACACTGTATATATGCGTGAATATAGAAATATACAAAATAGAACAAATATATTGCTGCTCTTGTGTTTACATTCAGTCCCCTGCACAACTAAATCTGAGGATGTGAATTTATTTCACTCTATCTGACGTTAGTCCTTGCTGGTTACAGCTGGCCTACCTATAACTCACAAACCAAAACTATAGCACTCAGATGCTATTCTTTGTCTTATTCTTGCTATGCAGCACATGCTCGACAGAATAAAGTCCTTTTATATGGGTTAGTATGTCCTGTGACCATTGCTAGCTATTGTTGGCCTCTCTATAACCCACAAAGCAAAGCCACTGGAATCGAATACTACTCGAAGACTTTATTTTTAGATATTTAGCACACATTCCATTGAGAGAAGCGCTCATGTGGGTTAGTGTGTTCCGAAACAAGACTGCTTTATTCCCTTTGGTGCTACAGTTGTTTTATTTCCAACCCTCAGGCAAGCGATGGTAATGCTGTTGTGCTGGGTGTAGCTTGTCTCAGCACTGGTCTCTTAAGCACGCTTGTCCAGGCCGGGCCCACGGCCCTGCTAAACCAGCAGAAAGAGAGAGAGATAGAGAGAGAGAGAGCAGAGGAGGTCAGAACACGGGTCAGAACCCGGCGTGCCCGAGATGAGACGCTGATACGATTTTTATAATCAATTTACCAGACAAGGAGATAAATCCTGTCCAGTCACACGCTCCTCATCACTCGCTACCCCCTCTCTTTACTCGTTCTCCCTCTCTCTCTCCCCCCCTCTCTCTCTCTTATTCTCCCTCTCACTCTCTCCCGGTCCTCTCCCGCTTATACGCAAATGAATAATTCACCAGCCGATGTGGTGAAAGGTGAAGTAAACAAGTCTATTGCCTAATATCCCGGGAGGCTGGGGAAGGGGGATGAGAGGAGGAGTGAGGAGGGGAGAGGGGGATAGAAAGAAGTGGAGAGAGAGATAGGGGAAGAAGAGCAGAGGAGCAGGGACTCCTAATGTGCCATTGCTCAGGGGCCTGCCCACTGTCCCGGAGTCATTTGCACTTATATTGACCTCAAGGTTGTGCCGAAACTAATGACAGAGCCCAGCTCTGCAGCCTCCTGTTTACACTCGCACCAGTGCCGCCCATAAATAACACACTCACGTGGTCCCGCAACACACACATCTGAGGGTTTACGAGGTCTCTCTCTCTTTCTCTCTCTCTCTCTCACTCTCTCTCACTTTATCTCTCTCTGTCCCCTTCTCGCTCTCTCTGTCTATTTCTTCTTCTTTTTCTTTCAATAGGCAGTGCACTTTCTTCCTCTTCTCCCCTCTCTTTGCATCTCTTTCTTCTCATTTCTTTCTTTCCATCTGCCTCCCCACCTCCTCCTCTTCTCTATCTCTCTCCCTCTCTCTCTCTCTCTCTCTGTGCTGCAGGACTTGGTCAGACAAAGGGAGGTCTGAATGCAGAGGGCACTTCAAACCTCTGAATAATGCGCTCTGCCCAGCTTCTGGGGTCGGCATGAGTCAGCCGTGTGATGCACAATGAGAAAGCTTTGTGGAGCCGCACACAGTCTGTGGAAAGGCCTTGCAAAAGCAGCCACAAAGAGACTTTATATAGAAATCCACCTATTCAACCGACACTCTATATAATGACCAGTCTGGAAGCTTGTGCAATACATAAAGCTCCAGGATTTGACTGTGTAAATGTAGATGATGCTTTGGAGTTGGACCTGTTTGCTTATGTTTAGGGCTTTGTTTACATAGGAAAGACATGTTGGAGTTGTGTGGCATTATAAAACAAGTAATAATAACACAGACGTTAACACAGATATCATTATTCCAAGTGTGTGTGTGTGCAGTATATTTAAATGGAGAGAGGTGTGAGAGAAAGGAATATATATAGAGAGAGAGAAAGAGAGAGAGAGAGAGAGAGAGAGAGAGAGAGAGAGATGAGAGACAGAGAGGAAAAATGAGATGGAGAGAGGCAGGGGGCGAGATGTTTGTTTGTTTGTGTGTTTTGCATGTGAAGCTGGGCGTATCCAGAGAAAGTGAAGGGTACTCACTGGCATGGTCTGGCTGCCATGCAGGGCGCTGATTGCAGACTGCGCTTCGGCGTGTGTGGAGAACTTTACAAAGGCACAGCCTGAAACAGACACACACACACACACACACACACACACACACACACACACACACACACACACACATACACACATACACACAGACACACACAGATCCACACAGGGAGCCATTATTAAACAATGTGAGGAGAAGCTCGTCAAAACATGGGGGGGAGGCGAGGCGAGACTACCCCCCGCCCTCCCCTGCACAGCAGGCTGTTCCACCCCGGGCTCCGGGTGGTGTAGGCTCTGCTACAGATTGCACCGATGGAGCAGAAAAACGACACTATTTAGCACCACATGTCTGTCTATACATATTACACGTAAAACGTGCTATAATTGATACTTTCCACATTCATTATGAATGTCGTTGTCTAAAACTACTCAGGGACACAAAATAGGGAAAATATAAATATAAACAAAAATATAAATATAAACACAAATCAACTTAAGTCTCAAAGTGTGGGTTTGAGATCACACCTGCAAATTGAGAAACACGATCAAAAAAAAGTTCTGAACTCCTCCATCGTCAAGAGTGTTTTAATCTTGCTAATGCACATGTTTGTTTTTTTATGCATCTTAAAAGCAACACTAAAGACAGACAGCTGATTTGTTTTGGGAAAAGGGCAAGGGGGGGGGTGGGGGCAGTGGAGATATAATATGACGATACACAAGAAAGCTGGTCCAACAGAATCGCAAGCTCTTTCCTCTCACTTCATCACAACACAGGATGTCTGAATTGTTTTGACATGAAAATGTTTTACTGGTGGATTACATTTGAAGGCAGACCCAGGGAGTGGGTCCCTCGGCCCCAGGAATCATTTCACCAACAGGCTCCATAAACACTGGCTGGAGAGATGCCTGAGTCCCTCTGCGCACGGCTGCATGTCCGTGCACATAACGTTGCCAGTTGTACTGGTAGTTACAGTGCTGATTTGCTAATAAATGTATCAGACACACACGGTGTGAGTGTGTGTGTGTGTGTGTGTGTGTGTGTGTGTGTGTGTGTGTGTGTTTGTTAGAGAGAGAGAGAGAGAGAGAGAGAGAGAGAGAGAGAGAGAGAGAGAGAGAGAGAGAGAGAGTGTGTTTGTGTGTTTGCTTGAAACAGGGGATATTTCAAGGTGCCTTCAAGAGTTACATATTGCAAGGCTATGTTTTCAGTGTGGTTTATTTCTTTGTCTGTCTGTCAGTAGCATTATTTAGAAACTGCTGGGCCAATTCTAATGAAACTTGGTGGAAGGGTGTACCATGGGTCAAAGAACCCAATACATTTAAGAGCAGATCAGCACCACTGGCATATCCAAGAATCATTTTTCACTTTCATTAGCATTGCAAAACAGTCATAGGGCCTTGATGGAGGTCTGCTCTTTTTTTTTTTTTTTTTTTTTTAAGATGCCCAAATTTCCGTCAATGATTCCGGGACACTGAAAGACCGGGTACACGAAACTTGGTGGGCATGTAACCCCACATGGATAGCATGGAACCATCGTTTTTCGTTTTGATCTGTAGCCCCCCCGCTGGACTGGACCCCCCGAAAGGAGGGTAGGGCAGACAAAGTTTTCTGTGAATTTCTTGAGAACTGTGGGGCCTAGGATGACCATTTTTTTCCGTATGTTTGCCTCCAGGGGTCATGTTAACCCATTTCATGTGCACACATGTGCACAAACAGATACACACACACACACACATACATTCACAGTATTCATCATTATGACACATACTCACACAGTAGACATATGTACGCTTTTGCATGCACAGGCACACGCAGGCACACACACAACACGCACACACACACACACACACACACACACACACACACACACACACACACACACACACACACACACACACATAACATAAACATAACACAAACAATCAAGAATTTCTCAGAATTATGAACAGGCGAGATGGAGGTGGGGTTCTATAAAATGAATTTTACATGTGAAATCTATGAACTAATCATGTTTTGGTACTTGTTGTCTAGCAGATACCAGTGAGAATTGAGTGTGGATAATGCAATTTAGTGAGACAGTTAGAATCATATAGGCCTTTCAGCGTGATTTCTTTTTGTGGAAAAAATGTGCTGGACTGGGCGGCGGTCATATTTTGTACCGCTCTGCGGTACATCTAGTTTAAAGTCTGTTTAATGCACAATACTGCACAATGAATATGCAAAAAACTATTGGCCCGAATCTCATGACATTTGGTGGAAGAGCCCCTTCCTTCTCCATGGCTTCTCCATGTTTTTCTTAATAATATAATATAAGGACATCGCACGCCTCCTACTCCATGACTATATAAAACCAGGGGCCTTGAGAAGTGGACTTTGCATCCTACCTTTACTGTTCCCGTCGGGACCTCTCAACACTGTGCACTCCTCGATGACTCCGTAGGGCTCAAACAGACGGTACACGTCCTCCTCGGTCTGCTGCTTGTTCAGCATCCCCACGAACAGCTTCCTGTCTTCTGGAACAAAAGAAACAGGAATGTGATGCACTTGTCGCTAATTCCCCTGACCGCCCCCCCACCTCCCTCCCACACAGACACAGACACACACATACACACACACACACACACACAAACACATCTCCAGTGCTCAGCACAATCAGACCTGACCAATCAGTAGACAAGGAATCTTATTACCCCACCTCCCACCCCAACCGAAAGTAGTACTCAGTGTTCTGTGGCCGGTACATGAAAATGGCAACTGTATTTGTCTGCCCCATTTAGCTCTTGGAGTTGAGTCAGAGAGCATTGTTCCCATGCCAAGTCTGCTCATTTTAATTTCTAAGATAATTGGGTTTGCTGCCTTAACTGCCGCCGCCGCTGCTGCTGCTGTACTCTGGCCTGGGGAGGGCCCGGGGTTGTGTGAGTGAGCTGCCACGCTCGGGTCCTCCCCCGTAGGTAACGGCGAGAGGCAACGGGGCCTGATGAAAAGCAGTGGTCTCTCAGATCCGCGCGCACGACGCACGGCGCACAGCACCACGCAGCAGCACACAGCCTTTAGGGCGTTCCCGCAACTCCGCTACTGCTGACCTACAATTTTACTGAATGCAGGCTATTTATTTTTCAATCTTTTTTTCTCCCCTCAGACTATGCTTAATTGCTGCTGATCCAGTAGTTTCAGTATAGGCAAAGAAATATTTCAGCGCTCTTCGGTGAACAATAGCACTGTTGGGCTGCCTGGGGAATGCTGACTTTTCAGTAAGTGTAGTATTGAACCATGTCAAAGGAAGTGGGTCTTACCTTGACCTGATATGCAGCATTAATGGATGTTTGTGTGTGTCTGAATCTATGTGTGTGTGTGTGTGTGTGTGTGTGTGTAGGTGTCTCTCTCCTCTTCCTCTGTGTGTATGTGTGTGTATACACACGCCTGTGTGTCTTTTGAGTAATGTCATGTTAACAGAAACGACACGACTTGAAGCCATGCTACAGAACATAAAACAGTCTTTTCTCCTGCACAGCGGCACAGTTCTGGCTCCCCGTCTCTGGTGCCAGCTGACAGCCTCTTTATATTCCTCTCAGCCTTCCTGTGCGTGCGTCTGCGAGCACAGAGCTGACCCACACCCGGCTGATATTAACCCACATGGCCGACCAGGAACGGCAGGCCCCGAGCCTGTGTCCCCCACCCCCGTCCCCCGTCCACTTCGCTGGCTGCTCGATACTGCCCTGTGATGCACCTTTAAAATAATCACGAGTGTCAGAACGCTGTCTAGGGAGGGTGCGGCCCTGCCGCACACTCTTTATTGTTTGTGGCAGGATCAGAGGGTACGTATCAAAATAGAAGAGATTCATTGTGACATCTGTCATGGTGGATTGGAGAGCATTTATCTGCAAAAAAGGGAAAGCCCTGAACTGGAAAATAAAAGGCCAAGATGGTCCCATGTTTTTTTCCCCTCAACCCTTCCCTGAGGGGGATATGAATTCTTAGGTGGGGTATTGGTGTTCATGTGCAAATCTATGCACTCTCTCTCTCTCTCCCTCTCTCTCGTTCACTCACCCACATCCACTGGTATATTCAGCTTTTCTGGCCTCTTTTATGCTACTTATGGTTCCTTAGCTGGTCGTGCTTGTGGCTCTCTGCATGCGAGAGTGGATGTGGATGACGGTGAGCCTGACTGGCAGGACTAATGCATGCGGCTGACCTATATGAATTTCATACGCGCTCTCAGATATTCATACCGTCCGTAGACCGTCAGTAGTATTTCCACCTCTTTAAAAACACAACGTTTGCAGCTGTCCAAGCCGCTGATAGATCGCACTTCCAGGAAATCAGCCTTTAGCTGAATAAAGCAATATCGCACCCTATAACAGATAAACCAATACTGTGCATCAGAATGCTTCAGGCCAGAGGACGCTAATTAGAAGCTCGCTAACACACATCTTCAGCCCCTGCATCTGTGGGATATGCTCACTGAAACACTGCATGCATGAGCATGTGTGAGTAGTGTTGTTTTTTTCATTGGTGCCAAACGTGAATGTCTCAAGTGTGGTTGAAGGAAGAAATTAAATCATACATAACCACACATCTCATCATCTCCAAGACCCTCATAGGAGTGACTGCTTGGGCTGGTTAGCAGGAACAGACCTGAGCTATGGCTGGACTATGGCCCTTGACATGAAGCAGTCTCTGTTAGCGTAGACCTCACACACACATTTACACACACAAACACTTTCAATAATTAATGAGCCGCATGGGGGAAACTCCATAGACAGGGTTCTCTGTGTGATCACTGTTACTACATCTTACCCTTGCATACACAAGAGTACACATTCTCTCGTGATAACATTGGATGATTTTAATAAAGATCTGCATGCTCATGAGAGTATTTGTGTTACTATGTGTTGACACAACAACATATAACAGTAGCTGTAATGCAAGGCCTTGAAGGTGGATTTGTATTGCCTCACAGTCGCTACCCCACAAAGATGTTATGGCCGTGGAGCTATTTTGTGCTGCCACTGTATGTTGAAACAAAGTAGCCTGCATGTATAATTATATGGCTTCCTCTATTCTGCCCATCACAGAGCGGAGATCCTTCATCAGCTCCTGCATTTGAATATTATTCTGACATTGTTTACTCCTTGCTTCATTACCATGGAAAATGCTCAAGGTTCCTTTAACAAAAAAAAAAAAAAAAAAAAACAGACCCTTTAAAAAAAAAAAAAAAAAAAAAAAAGAAAACGTGCATCATTCTTATTCATTGCCGACTAAAACATTTGAGAGTTATGGTGGCTCGCACCCTTATTAAATCCCAGGGGTGGCTATTTTTGACAGTGAAACAGATAAGGCGTCCCCTGAATAGCAATTGGATATATCTCAGACGCAGCTGATGCCGATGCCGGGGCGAACCTTGCAGTGTGGCTCTCTAAAAAATGCAGCCCATGCAGCGGCTTGCATAAGAGCCTGTAGCTCCTGATAAGGTAGGATGGATGAAGAAGGCATGCCATTGGAGTTGGTAAATCACTGTCCTGTGTGGGGAGGGCTACAAGGGTGTGTGTGTGTGTGTGTGTGTGTGTGTGTGTGTGTGTGTGTGTGTGTGTGTGTGTGTGTGTGTGCTAGTGTGTGTGTGTGTGTGTGTGTGTGTGTGTGTGTGTGTAGTTGTGTGAGTGTTTGTGTGTATATAAGTGTGTATGTGTGTATTTGTGTTTGTGTTTGCATATGAGTGTTTGTGCATGTGTATGTGTGTGTGAGTTTCTACGTGTGTGTCTTACAGCAGCCAGTCTGCTCTGTTTTTCAGCCGAATGCTAGTAACAGCAGTAGTGGAGGAGACAGAAGAGAGAGAGAGAGAGAGAGAGAGAGAGAGAGAGATGGACATGGACAGAGAAAGAGGAGGCTCACACCAGAGAGAACGAAGAGAAAAAGAGAAATGGGCTGGTTGCTATGACAACTACTCATACATCGGGCTGTCAGTCATGTTTCATTGGTGCTGGGGATAAAGGGCTGAGGGAGGGGGAGGGGGGGGGGGAGGGGAGGGGGGGGTGGGGTTCTGAGCCGGGCCATCTCCCCATCCACTCCCAGCTCCAGTGTGAATTCCTCTGTCAGCCTCAGAGATAAGGGCAAATTAGGAACAGTATTAGCATCGAGATAAAAACAAAACTAAACAAAAATAATGAATGGATACATTTATTAAAGGAAATTATGGAGCTTTGCAGCCAGGGCTGTGCTGTGTGAAGGCCGTCCACGTCCACTCATTTGGGGAGCCGATAAGAGATGACCACAGAGAGATTGTGTGGTATTGCTGATATCTCTCTCGTTCTCTATCCCCAACCCTGCACTGTAGTTTGGAATACCAAGCAATTTGGCTCCCCCTGCCCCCCCCCCCCTTTATGTGGGCTCCAATAGTGATACAATAACCGAGCAAGCAAACAATGCTCCTCCGTAGAGCAACCGCAACTCCACAACAACAACAACACAACAAGGTTGACCACACAGACCCCAATAGAGAAGAGGGAGAGCGAGAGATTTTAATAAACCGCCAGAGAGATCGGAATGCTTAGCCAGTAGAATTTAATCCATTTAATTACATATGTTATATATATAGCTGTGTCTGCAATACTGAGAGAGATCAGCTTGTTGTATAAGCTCTGGGCTCGAGACGCTTGTGTTCTTGCTGGCTGTTGTGTGTGTCGGTGTGTCTGGTGGGGAGAGGAGAGGAGAGAGGAGAAGAGGAAGAAGAGAGGAGAGGAGAGGAGAGGAGAGGAAAAGAAGGCTTTGGCAGGGAATGCTGAGCAGCACTAAGAGACTTGACGTTGCCAGATCTCTCCCGGAATAATTGCTCTCTCTTTTTTTTTGCGCCTTGTGTTTTTACAGTTGGGGGTATAGCAGGGTAGGATTGTGTTGGTGTTACAAACTTGGAACAACCTCTAAGGATTCTAGGGGGGTTTACTTTAAGCTATATTTTGCTTTTTGTTTTTAAACCATAGAACAAAGTTTTATGCTATACAGTGATCTAACTACGTTCAGACGATGACAATATCCACCGAGGGTTTTATTTTCTGGAAGCAGTGATGTCGCATGCTTTGGAAAGAGAAAGTATTTTTGGGTTTACTATTGATTCTGTTCATGCTGTCAGAAATACATTTGCACATCCCATGGACAATGTCTGCGAGTCTATAAATTAACACCACAAGCTTCAGAAAGACAATTCTGTTAAAAAATTAAAGTGAAAGTAGCAAAAATGGTACAGCAAAGGACACCTCCTCTTTACCGTTCCGTTGTTACTACAGTCTTTAAAAGTTGGGATTGGCAGAATCTGACCCAGCAACAGTGTTGACGTGGCAACGGCATCCTCTATCACGTCTCCCCGGTTTTCTCCAAGTTTCATCATCCCCTGCGTGTGTGACAGCTTCTTGTTCGGTTGGCGTGGTGACAGGGGCCGTGTTAAAGTCATCATGAGCCTGAACGCCAGGATGTGGCCTTCTCAGTGCCCGTGATAAGAGCGACGCGGCGCGTTGCGGTGCGAAGTGGAGCGGAGTGGAGTGGAGCGCGGCATCCTTCAGCTAAACGGCCCTCAGGGATACGTTATAGGGCCACACTGCTTTAGCACGGCAGTCTTTTACGCAGCAAACCGAATCACAGAGGTCCCCGACCACTTTATGTGCTAACCCATTTACACACTCACACGCAGTCGCACACATTCAGTACACATACATACACACATACATAGACACACACAGACAAATACACATAGTAACACACACACACAAAAAGTGACACACATACAGTACATATACATACACACATATATAAACACTTTGACAAACACATACAGTATGTACACACACACACACACGTGCGCACACACACACACACACACACAAACACACAAACACACAAACACACACACTCAGTACACTTCCTCCAAACAAACACTTTAGTGTGGGAAAGGGTATGGCAAACTGTTACATCATCCTGTCCAACACGCCCTGCCGCAGAGGCAGGGACCAGAGTGAGTCCACAAAGCATACGCAGGGTGGGGGTTCCCTCCGGCACTAAACGTGATACACATGTCATAGTTCCATCGTAAAAGCTTGAGAAAATGCCATCAGATAGTGTGTATGTATGTGTGTGCGTGTGTGTGTGTATGCGCGATGACAGGAACTGATATATAATGCATTACACCATCTGATTTTATTTGCTTGCTCTATCTAATGATTTCATGGCCTCCCCTAGAATATTAGGCACTGTGGCCTCAACAATAAACCCTTTAAAAAAACACCCCAACAGTATTTTATTATTTACAGACTAGACTACCCACTACTGGACTATACCCTATCTCGTCTAGTGTCCTGGAGGCCAAGCAAAGCTAAGCTTCCCCTGTTCTGTCCAACAATAGTTGTAATTTTAATCAAAACAGTTTGCTTAATCATTTAACAGTTATGTTCATTTCTCTGTGCTGCGCTGTCATCTCCCTCTCGTGGGAAAAAAACCCAAAACATATTTAGAAGTCTTGTCTCATTTGGCTTTGTCTGAAATTTCCCACAAGCTACACTGATCCTGTCATTATCTCTTAGAGGCTCTGTGAGCGTTTCAGGTAAAGTGATGTTATGGTGCCTGGCCTGGACACCGCGGAATTTGTGGGCGAGAGAAATAATAGATGCCGAAATTGCTTAAAATATTTTATCTCCACCATACGTGTCTGGGCAAATTTACGCTCAACGCAATAACAAACGTGAAATATGACTCACTGCCACGTGTAGGCCTCATCATATTACTCCGGCAGCCATAAATCCTGAAACTGCTGTGCAACGTCTACGCACACAGTATATAAACATTTACAATATTGCGGTGCTATTTATATTGTCTGCCTTTATAATGCCATTTTGTGAAGCCTTTTGGCATCACTTAAGGTGAAGAGTTTTTTTTCTTCTCACTCTCCACCCAACCTTATTTCCATTTGCTGGCGCTTGTGTTATGTCCCGGCCACATTTTCTGTAACGTTACAGTAACAACTTTTACCTTTGGCAGTATTTAACAGCGTTCCTGTCTGTTTCTTAATTATTTTCTCATCGGCCCGTTGACACTGATTCATGAGGTTGGAGGTGAAATACACACCCCACCCCCAACAACCCTCCCCCTTTGCTCCACTGCCCTTGTACCCCCACACACACACACACCACCACACACACACACACACACACACACACACACACACACACACACACACACACACACACACATGCTCTGCACCCCCCAGATCACCTCCACCGGCATCTCCCTCCTGTTACCTTGTGATGATCTCAGCGGGGCTAATGAGTTACCTTCATGCAGCGGTTGCTCTCAAGTAATTAACTCCCCCCTAACACACACTCTCACACACACACAAAAACACACACACACACAAACACGCACACACACAAACACACACAAACACACACACACACACGCATACACACACACACGACACACACACACACACGCACACACACAGACACACATAGACAAACACACTCACACACACTCACACAACTACACACACACACACTCACACACATACACACACACAGACACACACACACACACACATGGACACAAATACACACGCCCCGTACACCCCATCCCATCCCTTTCTGAAGGACGAAATCGACTACAGCAAGATACAACAAAGTTCATTAAACAGCCACACCAAACCGGCATTATGTGTAATGTGCTGCCTTGTGCATCGCTCATAAAGGTAAGGCCAAGATCGCTTTGTGTCCCGCTGGGACTGAAACTCCTCGGAGCAGCAATAAGCTCTGGCTGTGCTCCGACTCGACTCGACTCGAGGAGAGAAGAGAGGACCCGGAGAGAGTGTGAAAGAAAAGAGAAAGAGAAAAAAGGGAAGAAGTAGAAAAAAGAAGAAGACGAAGAAGTAGCAGACGGACAGAGTCAGACATAAATTACAGCTCCGACCGGAGAGGAGAGCAAGAGTGTCAAATCGAAAGAGAGAAGGAAGAGAGAGAGTAGGATAGCGTAAGCGGTAAGCTTCTTCACGCTCCTGTCCCGTGTGGGAGAGGAGCGTTTCGCCGGCGGCCGCGTTTGACAGAGAGAAATCGCGCCCGTCAGGAGGGAAGGCGGTGACGTGGGAAGGTGGTGGGCGAAGCAGGTTCACCGTGGCAACGACCTCCATGGCCCAGACCTTGACGAAGGTGGAATATGTATCAGCCACGCGTATTTTACACAAGCTGCTCAAAAACTGCAGAGTTAACAGTTACAGGCCAGAAAAAAAATGCTGCATAAGGCGAACCTGCAAATACATAAATATATCCCTAAGCCTTAAAAGCATGTGCGGTTTATTTCTGTAAATTTCATAATAGCCGCCCAGCTTGCTATTTCATTTACAGGTATAAGCATGCTAAAGGCTGAGTCCAGTTCTGGCCTAAAAAAAAACCCTGGCAAACTGTGATTTCCTCGCCGTGCCTTTGTGTGCATTGGTGTGGCGTATTGGAAAAACGGGTGTTAATGCTCCGGATGCAGCGAGGATGCTGCCTACTGTTCACTTTGGCAGGCTGCTGTCAACGGGCCTTACAGCGGACATAATGGATTTCTGCAAAGTGCTAAAAACCTTTAGCACATGCAAAGCATACGGCACTGGTCCCTGAGGAGACCACTGGCTAGTCTGGGACTCTATTGACCAGGTGCCACAATCACTTTTGTTTAGTCCCAAACCCTTCAGTGGCCATGCTACAGAAGAGGTCAACCTTGGCTAAACGGGTTTTGTTGACTGTGCAGAGGGGATAACACCATAACTATCTAGCCATAACTATCTACATGAAACTAGCCATAACTATTAACATGAAACTGTTCTTTACAAAGTATCGATGCAAAATGAAGCTCAACCACATGCACTTATTGTATGTAATATATATATATATATATTTAGTATGTAGCATATCTATCTATCTATCTATCTATCTATCTATCTCTCTCTCTCTATATATATATATATATATATATATATATGTACACACACACACACATTCCACATCCTGTAGCTCAGTAAGTGGGTTATAGTCTGGCAGTGGCACCTCCACAGACATACACACATGACACGGCACTGAGCTGGCAGACTCTGGTTTCCACAGCACGCCGAGCACCGGGCCAGTCCGAACCAGACCCACCCATTTCCTCCATGCTGGCGGGGGTTGGCATCTGCCGTCTCCACAGACAGCCAGTGACGGCCGCCAGGATCCCCCCTGCTCCCCCTGGAAACCGTCCAGTGGGTCAGGCTCTGTCTGTTTGGAGAAATGGCCCCTGTTCGCCACTCTCGACCGACCTGAGGCTTTTTTTTAAATGGGCGAGAGGTGGAGGGGAGAAGGAAGCTCCAATCCCTCAGCTACAGACCTGCTCTTAGCTTTATTATTAAAAATGGATTAGAAGGAGAAGAGAGAAAGACAGAGAGAGAGAGAGAGAGAGCAAGACAGAGAAAGAGACAGAGAGAGAGAGAGAGAGAGAGAGAGAGAGAGAGAGAGAGAGAGAGATGGAGAGAGAGAGAAATGAGGAGAAGAAAGTGAGACGGAGAAGAAAGGGAGCAGGAGAGGGAGAGAGAAAATAGAGTGAGAAGAAGATGGAGTGAGACAGTGGAAGGGAGAGGAAGGAGAAAAGAGATAGAGTGAGCAAGAGAGAGAGAGAGAGACAGAATCTGTGTGAGGATGTGTGTGTGTGTGTGTATGTTTGTGCATGTGTATACGTGTGAGTATGTGTGTGTGTGTGTGTGTGCATGTGTGTGAGTGAGTATGTGTGTGTGTGTGTGTGTGTGTGTGTGTGTGTGTGTGTGTGTGTGTGTGCTGAAGAGAGAAAAAGGGGAAGGCCAATACTCATTCAGCCTCGCTTGCTTCATCCCACAGCCTTGACAGCCTCATTTGTTTTCATTTTCAGGATGTTTTGCTTGATATCTAATGGAATAACTATCTATCTATTGACCAAATCATCAGCAGCGATGAGCGTAATTGCTCATGGGTTGTCATTTATGTACGCGGCCTCGCCTTCAGACCCCCCACGTTGCTTTGATTATGTGTTGTCATAACAAAACAAACACTTGCGATCTAAATGATATGGATGTCATCGTGACCTGAATCAGAGCTATGCGAAGCTGCATTCATTCTTGTGGACCGCCTTGGTGGCAGTGCAGTTTAGTGTGTGGTGTTTCACGTGTGCATCCATGTGATTTGGGAGAGAATGACGAATATGCAATATGACACAATTATATTGCATCCATTTGTTTGTGCAATAGACAGACACTCTGGTTGACTTCACTGCTATTCAAAATATTTAGCTGTGCTGCAAGAGTTCAAGTCAAGCGCCATCTTAAAGCTCTGTGTGTGTGTGTGTGTGTGTGTGTGTGTGTGTGTGTGTGTGTGTGTGTGTGTGTGTGTGTGTGTGTGTGTGCGCATGTATGCATAACAACTCCCTTTGGGCTAGCTGCCTCTGTGTGTCCGTGTGTCCGTGTGTGTGTGTGTGTGTGTGTGTGTGTGTGTGTGTGTGTTTGCAGGCATGCAAGCGTGAGGGATCTTAATGCACACAAGGAAGCAGAGTGCCACACGCCCGCCCTCACCACAGGGTTTTGTGCGAGCAAGCACAGAAGTGCCGTGTCAGCACGCGCCATATGGAACCGTGGTTAAATAATATAAAAATCACAATCGTGTGATGAAATATACATGTGGGGGACCACCACCACTCTCTTCGCCTTTGTTGGGCTTGTCTTCCAGGAGAGATTCTGCCTCAGTTCTTTCTATCTCTCTCTCTCTCTTATTCTCTCTCTCTCTCTTTCTCTTGGCTGTCTCTGTTCCTTTCCTCTGCCTCTCTGAGGGACATTTTCTGCCAGGGGGCCTGTCGATGAAGCCCAAACCCCCCGAATGCCCTACTTTCTCCAACCTGAGCGTGAGATTTCTCCTATCTTAGTTCACCTTAATCTAATTACGAGTCTAAATGGCAAAGAAACTTTGCATGCAGAGAGCATGAATATTTTTACATACATCTTCGGCGGCCTGGAAACCTGAAGGCAGGCTGCAAGTCATCATCTCTGTGTAAGGTCCTTAATTACAGAAACGGCTACAAGGAAATTGTAGAGTTTTACGCCCAACATTGTTGCAGCTCTGATCAAAAGCTGAACTGACCAGGTTTTCAGGTATTCAGAATGTTTTGCCTTTTCCATGAGGGTAGTTTTGCTCCCTCTAGACTTTTTTTTTTTTATTATTACTGTGTATAAGTGTGTGTACGTGATTGTGTGTGTATGGCTGCATTTGTGTGCATGTACGTATGTGTGTAGGCATGTGCATGTCTCTGTGTGTGTGTGTGTGTGTGTGTGTGTGTGTGTGTGTGAGTGTGTGTGTGTGTGTGTGTGTGTGTGTGTGTGTGTGTGTGTGAGTGTGTGTGTGTGTGAGTGTGTGTGTGTGTGTGTGTGTGTGTGTGTGTGTGTGTGTGTGTGTGTGTGTGTGTGTGTGTGTGTGTGTGTGTGTGAGTGTGTGTGTGTGTGTGTGAGTGTGTGTGTGTGTGTGTGTTTGTATGTGTGTGTGTGTGTGTGTGATTATCATGCACTTGTACTGTATGTCTGCCTGTGTGATTACAAAAGATTGCACAAGCCAGTGCAACCGCCCGCATCTTCCACTTCCGCCGGTGGATCCGGGACCTCGTTCGCTTCGCTCCCTCACTCGGTAACGCAGCGGATTATCTGAAATGAGTCGAGTCAATTCAACATTTCAAAGGCCAGTCACTCCGCAGCTGATTAGTTATTGTACACACTTGTCAATTAAAGCTCCCAGGAGAGGAGAGGAGAGGAGGCATTGTGGAGACTTTCGAGTGTCTCACAGCGCATGGAAATCAGGAGGGAGATGGAGGCTGAAAGAGACGGCGCTGCAGGGACGCGTCAGAGAAGCCTTCGGGAGAATAACACAGGACTTCCTCACTCTCGGCGTACGGGCCAGGGAGAGGAACGCGTTCAGTGAATCAGACATCAAAGTTTTCAGCAAGCAAGCAGACGGAGCAGAGGAGTGGCTTGCACGGGATGGCGAGGTAAACATGGTACTTAAGCTACTGAGGGTGAATAGTGCAGACACACAAAGTGCTTAGCAGAGCGTACAATCATGAGGCTCTCTCAGACTCTTGGTGATGGCAAGATTTTGAAGGTAGGTAGATTTGGAGTATGTAAGTAACATACATGTAAGAAACATAATTATTCAAAGGTTTCACTGTGTGAAATATAATACTTCAAAGGTCTCATTGTGTATATCAGGTTCCAGTGCACTGCCTAGATTTGCTTCATAAATATGCTCCCCAAACCTAATAACTTACAGCTTTATCATTTACATTTTTATAAATTCCTCAGGTCAACCCAGTGGGTCATTAGCACCTACAGCCTCATTCTACTTTAGCTGAGCACAAACAAGAGGCGAAATGCTCAATACTCATTTTCATTATACTGCAAGTTTATTTCCCACTGGGTTAAAATCCACATTGAGTTTCCAGTGTTCAATCAATACTTGTAATATAAAACATGATCACCCTTTAAATCCTTGAGGTTTGCCACCGCAACAATTGCATGTCAATGCACTTATTGCACTTCGTACAATCATTCGGACAAACATTTGATTTGGGTGATTTTAATTGTAAAGAGGAGGAAAAAAATAGGGAAATGAGAATGAAGGACATTTGCATTGCAGATAAAATAGATAAAGAATAAATCTCCCAGCCAGCAGGGGCAGGGAGGGAGTGAAAAATCCAAAAATCCCTGAAACTATAAACAGAATCCTATATGCCTTCTGTCCAAAGAGTCTCACTTCAAACTGCTGCTATTCACACTCTGACACAAAGGGGTAGTGTGTGTGAGTGTTTGAGTGTGTGTGTGTGTGTGTGCGATCATGTGTGAAAGAGAGAAAGTGTGTATATATGTCTGTCTGTAAGGGAGAGCAAGAGTGAGATAGAGTGTGTGTGTGTGTGTGTGTGTGTGTGTGTGTGTGTGTGTGTGTGTGTGTGTGTGTGTGAGTGAGTGAGTGAGTGAGTGTGTGTGTGTGTGTGTGTGTGTGTGTGTGTGTGTGTGTGTGTGTGTGTGTATGTATATGTGTGTGTGAGTGTTTGAGAGAAAGAGAGGGAATGAGAGAGAGAGAGAGATGAGAGAACGATGGAAATAGAGAGAGAGAGGGAGAGAGAGAGATGTGCAATAAAAATGCATGTGTGAGATGACACTATGCTTGAGCACCCCATCCCTGCTGGGTGCCCATAAACACCTCGGCCCTGCGCCACCCCGCACTGCCCCGGTAATAAACTAACACCTCATTCCTACCCCACTGGCAGAGGACCCGAGTGAGCCATCCGGCCAAACGCAGCCAATGTGCCTTTTTAACACACAAGTACCGATGCTCCCATGAGTCTCTCCATGGAAAGAGAGAGAGAGATAGAGAGAGAGAGGAGGGGCTTTCATAAACCCATAATGATATGCTCTAAAACCACAGGGGTGAATGTAACCTTTCGCATTGGAGGACGATGTTATTAGAAAAGCCAAAGTCAGAGCAGTCATTTAAAGTGTGTCCTGACAGTAACGGCTATTCCCATTAGTTTCTCTGCTGTCTGTTGAAATGCGATGAGGGGGAAAAAATAAATGCCACCAGAAGAAGAAATAATAGACCCCAGTTTCCTACAATTTCCAATTCAATTTCCCACCACTGACCTGAGGTAACTAGAGAAATCAATGTGAGCACAAGGTAAAGAATTCTGACTGCAACAATAGCAGCCTCCCCTTCTTCCTCCAAAGGCAAACCCCATCCATCACTGGCAATGTCAAAGTGACAATCTTGCTTGTCTGATCCTGACACACACATCCTCTTTGAGGGTAAATTAAACCCTTGATCCATGGAGTTACCCGTGATTAATACGCACTCCCCTATCCTTTAAGGGAGCCTTAACCCCCAAATGCTGGAGCCCTGGGATTACGGGTTGAGGCTCCCGGGGAAGAAACACTCCTCGGCTGTGTCTTCCACGGAGAGCTTGTTATCAAAGGCCAGGGCTGCTGGAAGAAAGGTACGGGGTGAGAGACAGCCCTCTCCGAAGCCTCTCTCTCCGCATACTGTTTGGATCATATCATCACAGAGACTCCTAATGAAGTGAAAAATATCCAAGAGAAGTACATTTCTTTGATCTGCTGCTGTTTCTGCTGCTGCATAAAGGGGCCAACGCCAACTCAATAACTCCAATGCTGAAACGACCTGCACCCAAGAGGGGGCAGAAATCAATGTCTGCCATGGTTGATCAGCATCTACTCAAGACCGACCCCGCGTGTACCGAATATGCAACATTTTCCTCTTCGCCAAAGTCAACAGCTTCTTTTTCCTTCTCACTGTTGGGGAGAATCTCAGACCACTGGTCCACAATTTTAGACCACTGGACCAAAAGGCGTCAGAATACAAAACACGATGAAAGAATTTTTTTTTTTCTCGTCTCATCACGAAAAGCCGATAGATGGGGGAAAAAAAATGGTTGCTTCAAACATGTGTGCCAAAATGCCTTGATCAAATGACTCCTTAATGGTCCAGGCGATGTGGCATAAAAACAGCAGGGGCCACTGGGAAGGACCCTGCAGGCGTTGGAAAACACTGACGCTTTGCCACGCGTCTCTCCAGGCCCTTCATGTTCCCGACTAAATATGGATTATTGTGTCTCAGCCACTTTTATCTTCAAACACGGCTTTCAGCCATCTGTTGTCAAAGGCAGGAGACCTCTGCGCCCAAAGTGTCTCTGAAAGAAAATGGACGGGAAGGGGTGGGGTGGTGGTGGTGGGGGGGTGTGGTGAGAACGGAATGGGAAAGGCCAAAGAACTTTTGAAGCGTGAAAGACTCTGGATTTACTTTTTTCCTTTCCTTTAAAAAAAAAGTGAGAATGAGAGAGTGGTAGGAGTGAAAGAAGAGAGAAAGAAAATCAAGGTCCGGGGGATTGTGAAATGTTATTTCTATCTACGCGGCTTTTCTCCGGGCAGACCTGAAAAGCATGGTTACACCAGTTCAGCAGCCATCACTTCTTATTTTCTCTTTTGTAAAGTACGCTCTTTGTAAATCTGTCTGGCACTTAGCGCTTTAAGGTCTCTAGGGCCTCTGTGTGGGCGGCTTTCCTTGGTTTTTTTTTCTCCTTTTCTAAACATGAGATGGCTCCTCTTTCAATGCGCACCACCATTTGTGACCCCAATACTCACGCGGAAACTTTCCTGTATAATTTCCGCGCAGGCCGATGTTTTTGTGCAACACCTGCAAGTGCGGTGGAGGAGTCCTTGCTGTTCTTCTAGAGGACCTCGTCGGTTCCTCGTTAAGATTCCTGCATTGCGTATGCCACCGGCACCCTCTTGTCACTTGTGAGTGTGCGCGTCTTGGCGCTCAAGCCCTCGGAGTTGGCAATTTCCTGCCTCTCAGCTTTTGAGAGGTGCAATGAGCAGTGTACGCTACCAGAGTCGTTATCTTGTCTAACAAATAACACGTGATTCGAAACAACAGCAGCTTCGCCATGCAGAAGGCAGCACTGCTACACAACCACACAGCACCAATTGGAAAAAAGGAATGTGTGTGTGTGTGTGTGTGTGTGTGTGTGTGTGTGTGTGTGTGTGTGTGTTATGTGTGTGAGAGAGAGAGAGTGTGTTTAGGTAAGGAGGGGGGGTGTTAGCTCGAGAAGGCAGATGTTTTAAAACACGTATAATTGCCTTGGAAAAACGTTTTCTCCATCATATCGGATCCATTGAGCAGGATGAGTGTGCCAGACGAAATGTCTCTATAGGAAAGCTAATTTTCATGCCAAAATGAATCCTAACATTCGTGTGCGCTCATCAGGGGAAAGGCAACAAATCTCCCATCAAACACAACAGAACCCACCCCACCACACACACACACACACACACACACACACCACCCCTTCACCTCCATCTCCCCCAAAATACCACTAAGATCCCAGGAGAGCCCTAAGCCGAGCATACCAGTTGCATTACGCGTTAATGCCAATGTGTCTGCTCACAAGAAAATGTTGATTTTTGCGTAGCTCATACTAACTTTCCCCATAACAAGGAGCTATTTAGATCTGTCCTTGGCCAAAAGGCAAGAGTACTTGAAATGTGTTTAGATTTGGAGCAAACATCAAAGAGACTTAAAGCTTATTTTGAAGTGCATGGTGCCCTAAGGGCCCGAAGCGGCTGTGTGCGGTTGCTATGCCCCTGTAAATAGTTTGGATTTTCGCTCTGTAAAAAAATTCACCGTTTCTCTCTCTCTCCCCGCAAATTTGATTCCTCACCGGGATCTCTGACGCCACCTTCACCAGAGAAAAAAAAAAGAAATAAATAAATCACTTCATATAATGGAGCTGCCGATTGCTCTGCAAATATGTCGATCACAGGCCCTGTAGATACCAGGCAGCCCAACCTCATAAATGGCTATAAATTTAAACAGTACCGACTCTCACTGTTGGTAGCAACACAAATATTGTTGGAGAAAATGGCAGTGCTGCTCTGATGCTGAACATATGATACTGAATCCATCAACATCAGCCAGGTGTCTGCTAAGACGAAAAGCTGTCGAAGGCTAATTAAAATAAATCTCAGGTTTGCTGGCAGATCTACAGTGGTGATATTCCACATGGTTGAGCCTAATGTTATCTCCTGACCTACTAACTAGCCAGGCTTGAACTCCTCCTCTACATATCATTATTTATAATGACATGGATGGTTATTATTCCTTTGCTTTTAACCATAAATGCAATTTAATTTAGTGTGTCTTTTAAAAACCCATAAAACATTAATATTGACTTGAGGCTGCCATGCCGAGACTCGCTCCTCATCCATTTAGACTATGGTCCATTTAGCTTTTCTGTCATTAGAGATAATACAAACTAAATAAATGTTAACATGGCACTTCTACCGAGACCCTCACCCCAAACACACACACAAACACACATACCCTACCCCCACATTTTCTCCCAAGCCATCAACATCCATGCCTTTCCACGGAAGGAAAATTTATTAACTTCAAATGCAGGGGGGAAGAAAAAAAAACATGGCTGTGCATTTGTGCTGAACAAATTTCAGCTAATTATAACGCAAACTGTACAAAATGCTCTCCGTGACCACTGCAATCCTCTTTGCTATGCTCCGCGAGGTTTCTACACCCATTACACTATCACAAACACACCATGTCAGCACGCACACACATACCAACACCCACACAGAAAGCAAGTGAGAAACACAGAGAAAAGAGAGAGAAAGAATTAGAGAAAGAGAGAGAGAGAGAGAGATGGATGGGGATGGGTGGGGGTCCATGCTCCATGCAACATCCATACTGTAGTTTAATACCATCAATCTTATTTATCTCTCTCTTTTGACTTTGTGTAATATTGTGCTGTGTGTGTGTATTACACAAGCCATGGATCTTTAATGAAAGATTTTGCAATGAAGCCTAGTCACTTGGCTGGTCTAATGAGATCCCTAACTGTTCCCACCATCTGCCAACCTGTAGT